>NC_052946.1:21013977-21206477 GCF_013358895.1 Oreochromis aureus | reverse complement strand
GGATGCTGGAATGCTGAAGCTGTCAGCTGAAACTAGCTGAAAAAGCTGAAAAGTTGCAGAAATTGTAAAAACTTTGCAGAAGCAAAGGAACGTTGCTAAAATGAAGTAACTTAGCAGAACTGCAATATCTTAGAGGAAACATAATACTTGGCAGAAATACAATAGCATAGCAGAACTTAGCAGAAATATTGTAACTTACCAGAAACACGATAACTTCCCAAAAATACAAGAATTTCGGAGAAATAGTATAAGATAACAGAAAGAATATATTTAGCCAAACATTCTTAAACATTACAGAAATACTACTCTATAGCAGAAATGATATATTTAGAAAGAAAAATATAATATAGTAGAAACACTATGATTTAGCAGAAATCCTACAATATAGCTCAATAACAATGATTTAGAACAGATACTATGATTGAGCAGAATAGTAATAACTTAAGTGAAAATATTGGAAAGGTAAAATGACAAGCTGAATAAAAAGGAACATGGTTAAGTTTGCTCAAAACTAATTTTTGTTCACCTGTGAAAAATAAAATAAAAATACATTTAGAAATACAAATAAGAACAGCCAACAGATACACACAAAATTAAATATGGATACACAAATCAACAAATACACACAAAATCAAATATGGATACACAAATGTACAGAGAGAGACACACACACAGGGTCTATGCCAGTCAACCAGTCTGAATATATTATATTTTTATCCAACAATGAGATGCTGCCCTAAAAAGGGCTTTTGTGTCTTTCTTTCTCTCTCTCTCTCTCTCACACACACACACACACACACTCAAACACTCACACCCACACTCAGGCTCACACACACACGCACACACACACACACATAGCATCAGCAAGTGAACAGGGGCTGTTAACAGCATGTTTCTAGGTCAGTCAAACAGCTGTGAGATTCTCAATTTGAATCCACCAATCAGAGGGGCTGTGTGCTTTTTCCTGCCAAAACTGGTGCACCAAGTGCAGGCTTTTACAGCACAGAGAGAGACAGGATTTTTGCAGTCTATTTCTCATAGTGAGGACTCCCCTCAAACAAACAGCCATAAATTCCTAACCGTGAGGGGCTAAAACGGTCATTCTTAGACCGTTGTGTTCAGAAGACATGGGAGAATCTTGAAATGTTGACCATTTAAAATAAAAATATGAAATATCATAGATATATGACATAGATGATTGGTTGTCTTAGAAGCCATGATTGCCCCAATATGCAAATTTGAATGTGCAAGGCCTAAGATATGATTGGCTGGCTGGGAAGCCATGAAGGCAACAATATGCAAATTTGAATGTGCAAGCCCTCGGATATGATTGGTTGTCTTAGAAGCCATATAAAAAGCAGTGAAACTGTACTATGATTTGGTAGAAAAATATAATTAATCAAAAATACTATATTTGGCAGAAATACTATTTTGTAGCAGAAACACTATATTTAGCACAAATCTGATGAAATAGAAGAAATAGTATGATTTAGCAGAAATGCTGTATTTAGCACAAATACTGGAAAGCAGCAGAAATGCTATGACTTAGCACAATAGTAATAACCTAAATAGAAAAATTGGAAAAGAAAAATGGACAGCTGAAAAATCCTGAACATGCTAAGGGTCCCTCAAATGTAATTGTTAAATGAAAAAAAAAAAAAAACAGCAAAAAAGTATAACAGTCACACAACCACAAATATGTACAAATATGGTAACACACATGCACAGACAGACACACACAGGATCAAATTCAGTCAACCAGTCTAAATATATTGAATTTAAACACACACACACACACACACACACACACACACACACACACACAAGATCCAATTCAGTCAACCAGTCTAAATATATTGAATTTGAATCTTACAATGAGATCATCCCATAAAAGGCTTTTCTCCCCCTCTCTCTCTCTCTCTCTCTCTCTCTCACACACACACACATACACACACACAAGATCCAATTCAGTCAACCAGTCTAAATATATTGAATTTAAATCTTACAATGAGATCATCCCATAAAAGCCTTTCTCTGTCTCCTCTCTCTCTCTCTCTCTCTGTCACACACACACACACACACACAAGATCCAATTCAGTCAACCAGCCTAAATATATTGATTTTGAATCTTACAATGAGATCATCCCATAAAAGGCTCTCTCTCTCTCTCGCTCTCTCTGTCACACACACACACACACACACACACACACAAGATCCAATTCAGTCAACCAGTCAAAATATATTGAATTTGAATCTTACAATGAGATCATCCCATAAAAAGCTCTCTCTCTTTCTCTCTCTCTCTCACACACACACACACACACACACACACAGACACACACACACACACACACACAGGAGAGAGAAGTAAGTTTCTAGCGCAGTCAAGCAGCCTGGGAGCTGCTGAATTTGAATCCACCAATCAGAGAGCCTGTGCCCTTTTTCCCGCCAAAACAGGTGCACGCAGCACAGAGAGACACAGGATTTTGCAGTCTATTTCTCATAATGACGACTCCCCTCAAACAAATGACCATAATTTCCTAACCGTAGGGGCTAGAACGGTCATTCTTACACCGTTTTGTTCAGAAGAGATGGGGAATCTTAAAGTGTTGACAATTTATCATTAAAATATGAATTATTAAAGATATTTGACTTCTAATGCACCATAACTGAGTAGAGCAAAGCAAAACTGCCTTAAATTGCCCTCAAACAACGCTTTCTAACTCTAAATCTATTTGGAGTATCAATATCATTCTTTCACCGTAAGAGACAGCAGGCTTTGGTGAACAATCATGGAAGTTTTCAGGTCTCTGTGGAAATCCATTAAAAAGATATGACGAGAGAAAAAAAGTGGTTCATTTCCAGAGTTTGAAATCTGAAGAAATCTGAGCGAGGGACAATTTCCTACCCTCAAACAAGTCTAACTCATTTCAGAACGGTAATAGGTGAGAAAGAAATTCTTGAATTGTGAGCGTCAGGGTGCCTGAAGATATACTGGGACAAGCCTCATGTTTTAACTTCGCTTCGTTAAGGAGATATGACGATTCGAATATGCCTCTCATTGCAGAAATCAAGCGGTGATTTTAAACAAACTCTCCATTGACTTTCTATGGAGAGTTTTCAGACTTTGTGTTGGTCTGAGGAGATTTGCCAAAATTCTATAAATCCCACAACAATGATAGTGACATTTTCGGAAAGCCAGCAAAAATACCTACGTTTTGATGTATAATTTGTGGAAGTTGAGTGAAAATTGAGCAAGTAGCAAGAAGTTGATTGGACATGAAGAGAAGACTGCGAAACCTACAGTGGCACACTGGAAGCCAAGTGCATAGCAACCATAACAACGCATGTATTTTGTGAAAAATCACAAAAATGAAACTCAAAACTTAAAGAGGGATAAGATGAAAACGGTAACAGATATGAAAAAGCTGAATCATTCATGAATAGCCCAATAGTTTGTGAACATTTTAAAATTTGAATGGTTGTTCTAGGCGAAAGTATGAGAATGTAGTTAAGTTTCAAAAACAAGCAAGTTTTAGCAGAATTGTGGAAGTTTCCCATTCATTTCAATGGGACAAATTAAAGGAAAAAAGCTTAATATTTTAAAAAGTATAATAGCATAAAATACCAAAAGTCATAGCCATCATTAGCAGAAATAGCAGAATAGTTTAAAATTTGAATGGTGAAAATCGGCTGAAAATTGTTAAAGTAGTTAAGTGCCAAAAAACGTACAAAAAGTGGCAACTAGAATAATAAAGTATAAAGAATAAAGAGAAACAGGAACTCAATAGTGTGGATGCATAAAGCATCCACACAATAATAAAGTATAACTAGAAAAATTTGCATTTCCTGCGAAAATGCTGTGTGGATGCCTTGTAGTGGAAGCAGAAGAAGTAAAACTGTGTGCTGAAAAGAGGTGAATAAACTGAAAATTCAGCTGGAAACACAAGAAAAAGCTAAAAATGCTGAAAAGAGGTGAAAAGGCTCAAAATACTGCTGAAAAGAGGTGAATCAGCAGAATTTCTGCTGAAAAGAGCTAAAGAAGCAGAAAGTTGCGCTGAAAAGAGATGATTCAGCAGAATTTCTGCTCAAAAGAGGTTTTTTCTGAAAACAGCTGAGATTTGTGCTGATAAGAGGTGAAAAGGCTGAAAATTTTGCAGAAGAGTTGAATAAGCAGAATTTGGGCTGAAAAGAGGTGAAAATTCTGAAAATTCTGCTGAAAAGAGGTCAATCAGCATAATTTCTGCTGAAAAGAGGTGAATGAGCAAAATTCTGCTTAAAAGAGGCTTTTGCTTAAAACAGCCGAAAAGGCTGGGATTTGTGCTGAAAAGTGGTGAAAAAACTGGAAAATTCTGGTGAAAAGGGGTGAAGATTCTGACAGTTGTTTTGAAAAGAGTTAAAACAATATAATTGTGCACTGGGGCCTCCCGCTCTGAGAACTGCTGCTCATCTCACTGAGCTAAAACACAGCTCACTCCAGCAAGCAAAATCAGTGACCACATTGATAATGTGTTCCATTCATTTCAATGGTCAAAAGTCATGGCACACATTAGCAGAAATAGCAGAAATTTTTTTTTAAAGTTTGAACATAGTATTTATACTATAACATAGTATTTCTTCTAAATCATAATATTTGAACCAAATGATAGTATTTCTGCCAAATCACAGTATTTCTGGTAAATCACAGTGTTTGTGCCAAATCACAGTATTTGTACCAAATCATAGCACTTGTGACAAATCATAGTTGTTAGCTGAATCTGTGCTAAAACATAGTATTTCTGCTAAAACTTAGTATTTATAGTAAATAATATTTTTCTTACAAATCATAGCATTTGTGCTGAACCATAGAAAATTCTGCCAAATCATAGTATTTGAGCCAAATCATACAATTTGTGCCGAAACATTATGTATGATTTATGATTTAGCAGAAACACTGGGACTTGGTAGAAATACTATGATTTACATGAAATACTTTGACTTAGCAGAAATACTATAATCTAGCAAAAGTACTACAGCATAGCAGAAATTCTATCATTGAGCAAAATTACTAGGATTTAGCAGAAATACTATGATTTGGCACAAATACTATGTTTTAGCACAAAAAATATGTTTTGGCTAGAAAACTTATTTTGCAGTTATACTATGATTTGGAAGAAATACTATGCTTTGGAAGAAATACTATGCTTTGGAACAAATACCATGATTTGGCAGAAATACTATGAGCAGTAATAATATAACATAGCAGAAATACTATTATTTGGGTGAATGCTATTGTTTGGCACAAACACTATGATTTAGCACTGTACAGAATGGTGTACGTCAGTTTAATGCTGGGTGGTGCTGCAATAGTAGCTATCCTCGGTCAGAAGGAGAGGCTGACATCCAGGAATTAGATTACCACAGGTGGAGTTTATTGGCAGTCAGATGGATGTTACAGGGAGATATGGCATACAGTAGGAGGATGTGGAGGGGTGATATGGTGTGGTTTCTATGATTAAGAACAGGGTATACATTACAACAAGAATACGGATTAAAGATTAAAGAAACTGGCAACAAATTCCTCCACTACAAACCAGTCTGATACCACTTCTTGCAGTGTTCACATTTACTAAGGCACTACCCAAAAGGCGTCACAAGAGGGCACTCCAACACAAGAGATAACCTATGTACACTGATGCACTTAGTAACAGTCAGCCTCCTACTTAGCCACTACGTAATACAGCGATATTACAGTGTACAAATTCACATAAATTTGCAGGGGAACAAACAAAGCAGGAACAAGCCCAAAACAGTCAAATAACTGGGCTGCCATAGCTATCGCTAACTAGCACATACACTAAAGGTAACTAAAACCAATACACACAAGTAGCAGGGTAAACATCTTAAGCATGGAACATTAACTCACATTTATGTGACACACACCATCCCAACAAATACAGGATGGGCTATTTGCTCCCCTCCCAGCAGCTCTCTCCTCAATCGTTAGCACAGGAACAAAGGAAGACCATCTAGCTCAGAAGTCCCATGAATCCCCTCACTGCTCAGAGGCTGCTGGGTAATGTAGCTCACACTAACACAGGCTTTTCTACAAGCACAAATACTATAACATAGCAGAAATACTGTGATTTTGTTGAAATACTATGCTTTGGGACAAATACTATGATTTGGCAGAAATACTATGTTTTAGGACATATACTATGATTTGGCTCAAATACTATGATATAGCAGCAATACTATGTTTTGGTGCAAATGGTGTAACTTTAGGCACAAATATTATGATTTGGCAGACACTATGATTTAGCAGAGATAATATGATTTGGCAGAAATACTAAACTTTGGCACAAATACTATAATTGAGTACAAGTACTTTAAGATAACAGAAATACTATGATTTAGCAGAAATACAATGTTTTTGCAGAAACACTGTAATTTCAGTCAAATACTATGAAATAGCAGTAATACTATGATTTGGCAGAAATACTACGTTTTAGTACAAATACTATGACAAAGCAGAAATACTATGACTTAGAAGTAATACTATCACAAAAGGGATTCCTCAAAATACTATGAAATTGCAGTAATTCTATGATTTGGCAGAAATACGGTACTTCATACAAATACAATGCTTTGGTACAAATACTATATTTTGGTTTGAATACTATGATTTGCAACAAATACTATGATTTGGCACGAGTAGTATGATTTAGTACAAATACTACGAATTGGCAGAAATACTGTGACTTAGTAGTAATACTATAACATAACAGATATACTGTGATGTTGCCGACAGTCTGTTTTTGCACAAATACCACAATATGGCAGAAATACTATGTTTTAGCACAAATACTATGATTTGGTATAAATACTATGTTTTGGCACATATACCTTATTCAGCAGATATCCTATAACATAACAGAAATTCTACGACTTAGTAGTAATACTATAACATAACAGAAATATTAATTGGGCACAAATACTATAATTTGGCACAAGTACCATGTTTTGGCAAAATCCCATAATTTGGCACAAATACTATGATATGGCAGAAATACTATGATTGGGTACAAATACTATGATTGGGCAGAAATACTATGTTTCAGTACAAATACTATGATTTAGCAGAAATACTATGTTTTAACATAAATACTATTTTTGGCAGAAATTTCTGCTAAAGGTACTATTTCTGCCTTTTGGCAGAAATGCTGTAATTTGGCATAAATACTATGATTTGGGATAAATACTATGATTTGGCAGATATACTATATTCAGCATATATATTATAACATATCAGAAATATTCTGATTTGGCCCCAAAACCATGATTTGGCACAAATACCATGATTTTTCAAAAATACTATGATTTAGCAGAAATACTATAGTTGAGCAGAAGTACTAAGATGTAGTAGAAGTACTGTGATTTAGCAGAAATACTATTATGGAGGAGTAATACTTTAACATGGGAGAAAGATTGATACACACACACACACAGAGCGCAAAGTGAACAGGAGCTGTTAAGAGTCTGGGCTTGGTATATCTAGGTCAGTTAAATTAGCTGCACCTGCTGTAATCAGCCCTTACACACACAGACACAGAGAGAGGTATAAGTTTTCTGCAGTGTATTTCTCACATTCAGGATTCCCCTTGAACAAATGGCCATAATTTCCTAATCGTAGGGGCTAGAATGCTCATTCTGACACCGTTTTGTTCAGAAGAGATGGGGGAATCTGCAGGTCTTCTTAATTCAGAGATAAAATATAAATTATTGAAGATATATGACTTGTAATACACTGTAACTGAGTAGAGGCGAAGCAAAACTGCCTTGACTTGCCCTCAAACAATGTTTTGTAACTCTAAATCTATATGGAGCATCAAAATCATTCTTTCACCGTAAGAAACAGCAGGCTTTGGTGAACAGTCATGGGAATTTTCAGGTCTCTGTGGAAATCCATCAAAAAGATATGACAAGAGAAAAAAGTACCTCATTTCCAGAGTTTGAAATCTGATGAAATCTGAGCGAAGGACAAATTTCCTACTCTCAAACAAGTGTAATTCATGGCCAAACGGTAATGGGTGAGGAAAAACTTTTGAATTGTGAGCATCAGGAGTGTCTGAAGATATATTTGCACAAGCCTCATGTCTCAACTTTGTTTCGTTAAGGAGATATGACGATTTGAAAATGCCTGTCATTAGAGAAATCCAGCGATGATTTTGAACACACTCTCCATTGAAAGTCAATGGAGCGTTTTCAGATCTTGTGTTGCTCTGAGGCGATTTGATAAAAATCTGTAACTTCCACAACAGTGATAGTGACGTTTTCTGAAAGCCAGCAAAAATACCTACATTTTGATGTATAATTTGTGGGGGTTGAGTGGAAATTGAGCGAGTAGCAAGAAGTTGTTTAGACATGAAGAGAAAATTCAGAACGAACCAGCACTCACTCTGACTTAATTGCATAGCAACCATAGCAACGCATGTATTTTCTGAAAATCACAATTTTGCAACTGAAAACTTAAAGAGGTATAAAATTAAAATGGTAGAAGATCTGAAAAGCTGAATCAGACAGGAATAGCCCAATAATTTGAGAACATTTTAAAGTTTGAATGGAGTTTCTAGGTGAAAGTATGAGGAGGTAGTTAAGTTTCAAAAACAAGCAAGTTTTAGCAGAATTGTGGAAGTTTCCCATTCATTTCAATGGGACAAATTAAAGGAAAAAAGTGTAATATTTTAAAAAGTATAATAGTAATAAACACCAAAAGTCATAGCCGGCATTAGCAGAAAGAGCAGAACAGTTTAGAGTTTGAACGGAGAAAATCGGCTGAAAACTGAGGGAGTAGATAAGTGCCAAAAAGTGTACGGAAGCAACTGGAATATAGTGGAATAAAGAATAAAGAGAAACAGGAACTCAATAGTGTGGAAGCCCTATTAGGGCATCCACACAATAAAGAATAAAGAGAAACAGGAAAACAATAGTGTGGAAGCCCTTTAAGGGCATCCACACAATAAAGAACTAGAAAAATTTGCATTTCCTGCGAAAATGCTGTGTGGATGCCTTAACGCTGAAGCTGTCTGCTGAAAAGCTGAAAAAGATGAAAAGTTGCAAAAAGTTGCATGGTGGTGAAAAAAAAAAACATGTCGCCCTGAGCAGGATTCGAACCTGGCCCTGCTGGTCTCAAGGCAGCTGCTCATGTCACTGAGCTAAACTCTCTCCTCAAAAAAAGAGGAGGAGAGACAGACAATTCTGCTCAAATGAGCAGAAGCTGCTGAGAATTGTGCTGATAAGAGGTGAAAAGGCTGAAAATTTTGCAGAAAAGAGGTGAATCAGCAGAATTTCAGCTGAAAAGAGGTAAAGAAGCAGAACGTTGCGCTGAAAAGAGATGAATCAGCAGAATTTCTGCTCAAAAGAGGCAGAACAACCTGGTTCTGCTCAAATTCACCAATCAGAGGTACTGCTTCTGTCTGCTTCATCAGACTGTTTACTTGTATGTATTTCTGCCATGTGGTGTTGACAAGAATCTGAGGTCCATATTAGAAAAGCTGCTAAAATCATAAAACTTTGCAGAATTGTAATAAATTAGCAATATAAATTACAGGTCAGTGATAGTGTATAAATTTGTAGTGAAAAAAAAAACGTGGACCAAGGTGGGATTGAACCCACGACCTTTGAGCTGCAGAGCCGTGTCATTACTGATTGCGCCACCTGGAAAGGCGGCGGCGGTCTGAAAGACAGAGACTTCAGCAGTCAGAAATAGATCGCGGTGAGAGGCGAAAAACGCCGTTTTTTGGAGTTACAAAACGTCGTGTAACTCAAAAACTAGGAGGGCTAGCAGCATAATTCTTGTACTGGGTGAATCAGCGGACTTTGGTGTATTTTGACTGCGATTTTCATAGCTCGTTCTACCTCCGTCGCGGAGATATGACGAGAGAAGAAACGGCTTCATTTCCAGAGTTTGAAGACTGAGAGAAGGACAGATTTCCACCCCTCAAACAAACGTAATTCATTGCTCAACGGTAAGATAATTGTAAAAACTGCTTCCACTGTGAGTGTCAGCAGTGTCTGAAGATATATTGGCACAAGCCTCATGTCCTAACTTTGCTTTGTTAAAGAGATATGGCGATTTTAAAATGCCTCCCGTTACAGAATTTCAGCTCTGAATTTCAAAACCTCCCCATCGACTTTGAATGGGGAGTATTGAGACCTTGTGTCACTCCGAGGCAAATTGCAGAAAAACGGTAAATCTCACAATAAAGATAGTGACATTGTCTGAAAGCCAGCAAAAATACCTACGTTTTGATGTATAATTTGTGGGGGTTGAGTGGAAATTGAGTCAGTAGCAAGAAGTTGTTTAGACATGAAGAGAAAATTCAGAACGGACCAGCACTCACTCTGACTTAATTGCATAGCAACCATAGCAACGCATGTATTTTCTGAAAAATCACAATTTTGCAACTGAAAACTTAAAGAGGTATAAAATTAAAATGGTAGAAGATCTGAAAAAGCTGAATCATTCAGGAATAGCCCAATAGTCTGAGAACATTTTAAAGTTTGAATGGAGTTTCTAGGTGAAAGTATGACAAAGTAGTTAAGTTTCAAAAACAAGCAAGTTTTAGCAGAATTGTGGAAGTTTCCCATTCATTTCAATGGGACAAATTAAAGGAAAAAAGTGTAATATTTTAAAAAGTATAACAGTAATAAACACCAAAAGTCATAGCCGGCATTAGCAGAAAGAGCAGAACAGTTTAGAGTTTGAACGGAGAAAATCGGCTGAAAACTGAGGGAGTAGATAAGTGCCAAAAAGTGTACGGAAGCAACTAGGGAATAATAATAAAGAAGAAAAGAAACAGAAACAGAAAACAATAGTGTGGAAGCCCTTTAGGGCATCCACACAATAAAGAATAAAGAGAAACAGGAACTCAATAGTGTGGATGCCTAAAGCATCCACACAATAAAGTATAAAGAATAAAGAGAAACAGGAACTCAATAGTGTGGATGCCTTAAAGCATCCACACAACTAGAAAAATTTGCATTTCCTGCGAAAATGCAGTGTGGATGCTGTAATGCTGAAGCTGTCTGCTGAAACTAGCAGAAAAAGCTGAAAAGTTGCAGAATTTGTAAAAACTTTGCAGAAGCAAAGGAACTTTGCTAAAATGTAGTAACTTAGCAGAACTGCAATATCTTAGAGGAAACATAATACTTGGCAGAAATACAATAGCATAGCAGAACTTAGCAGAAATATTGTAACTTACCAGAAACACGATAACTTCTCAAAAATACAAGAATTTAGGAGAAATAGTATAAGATAACAGAAAGAATATATTTAGCCAAACATTCTTAAACATTACAGAAATACTATGATTTAGAAAAACAGTACAACATAGCAGAAATGCTGCGATTTACTAGAGACACTGTAATTTACTATTAATATTGAAATTTTTAAAAATAATACTATGTTTTAGCACAAATACTGTAATTTGACAGAAATACTATCATTCGGCAGAAATACTATGTTTCAGCAGAAATACTCTGGTTTAGCACAAATATTATAACATAGCAGTAATACAATTATATAGCAGAAATGCTATATTTAGAAAGAAAAATATAATATAGTAGAAATACTATGATTTAGCAGAAATACTGTAATCAGCACATATACTGTAACATGACAGAAATTCCTCCACTTAGTAGTAATACTATAACATAACACAAATATTATTATTTGGCACAAAAACCATGATTTGGCAAAATACTATGATTGAGCAGAAGTACTAAGATGTAGTAAAAGTACTTTGATTTAACAGAAATACAATTATGGAGGAGTAATACTTTAAAATGGGAGAAATATTGATACACACACACATACACAGAGCCTAAAGGGAACAGTATTTGTGCCATGGAGTGTTAACAAGAATCTGAGGTCCATATTAGAAAAGCTGCTAAAATCATAAAAGTTTGCAGAATGGTAATAAATGATGAATATGAATTAGTGGTCTGTGACAGTGTATTAATTTGTAGGGAAAAAAAACATGTTGACCAAGGTGTAATTGAACCCACGACCTTTGGGTTGCAGACCTGTGTCATTACCAACTGCGCCACTGTGAAAGAGAGCGAGCGCCTGGAAAACAGGGTGATGAGCAGTCAGAATTAGATTGCGGTGAGAGGCGAAAAACGCCGTTTTTTGCAGTTACAAAACGTCGTGTAACTCAAAAACTAGGTGGACTAGAAGCATAATTCTTGTACTGGGTGAATCAGCGTACTTTGGTGTACTTTGACTGTGATTTGCATTGCTCTTTGTACATCTGTCGCTGAGATATGACGAGAGAAGAAAGGGCAGACCTCAGATATGATTGGCTGGCTGGGAAGCCGTGCAGGCCCTGATATGTAAATTTTATATGTATCAGTCCTCACAGAGGATTAGCTGCCTGGGGACCTGGCAGAAATATATACAAATAGTCTGATTAAGCATAAATACTACATTTAGTAGAAATACTATGTTTTAGCACAAATACTATAAAATGGCAGAAATACTATAATTAAGCAGAAATACTATATTTGGCAGAAACACTATATTTAGTACAAATCTTATGAAATAGCAGAAATAGTATGATTTAGCAGAAATGCTGTATTTGGCACAAATCTCATAAAATAGCAGAAATAGTATGATTTAGCAGAAATGCTGTATTTAGCACAAATACTGAAAAGCAGCAGAAATGCTATGACTTAGCACAACAGTAATAACTTATAGAAAAATGGAAAAGCAAAATGGACAGCTGGAAAAATCCTGAACATGCTAAGGGTCCTTCAAATCTAATTGTTAATTGAAAAAAAAAAAATCAGCAGCAAAAAAAGTGTAACAGTCACACAATCACAAATATGGGCACATATGGAAACACACATGCACAGAGAGACACACACAGGACCAAATTCAGTCAACCAGTCTAAATATATTGAATTTAAGTGATATAATAAGATGCTCCCATCAAAAGGCTCTCTCTCGCTCGCTCTCTCTCTCTCTCACACACACACACACACACACACACACACACACACACACACACACACACACACACACACACAGAGCCTAAAGGGAACAGTATTTGTGCCATGGAGTGTTAACAAGAATCTGAGGTCCATATTAGAAAAGCTGCTAAAATCATAAAAGGTTGCAGAATTGTAATAAATGATGAATATGAATTAGTGGTCTGTGATAGTGTATTAATTTGTAGGAAAAAACACATGTTGCCCAAGGTGTAATTGAACCCATGACCTTTGGGTTGCAGACCTGTGTCATTACCAACTGTGCCACTGGGAAAGAGAGCGGCGCCTGGAAAACAGGGTGATGAGCAGTCAGAATCAGATTGCGGTGAGAGGCGAAAAACGCCGCTTTTTTGCAGTTACAAAACGTCGTGTAACTCAAAAACTAGGTGGACTAGAAGCATAATTTTGTACTGGGTGAATCAGCGTACTTTTTGGTGTACTTTGACTGTGATTTGCATTGCTCTTTGTACATCTGTCGCTGAGATATGACGAGAGAAGAAAGGGCAGACCCCAGATATGATTGGCTGGCTGGGAAGCCGTGCAGGCCCTGATATGTATTTGTATGTATCAGTCCTCACAGAGGATTAGCTGCCTGGGGACCTGGCAGAAATATATAGAAATAGTATGATTAAGCATAAATACTACATTTTTAGAAAAACTATATTAAGCACAAATCCTATAAAAATCAGAAATACTATATTAAGCAATATAAATATCCTCTAAAAATCCTATAAAAAGCAGTAAAACTGTACTATGATTTGGTAGGAAAACCCTAATTAATCAAAAATACTAAATTTGGCAGAAATAACAGAAACACTATATTTAGCACAAATCTTATGAAATAGCAGAAAGAGTATGATTTAGCACAAATGCTGTATTTAGCACAAATCTCATAAAATAGCAGACATAGTATGATTTTGCAGAAATGCTGTATTTAGCACAAATACTGAAAAGCAGCAGAAATGCTATGACTCAACACAATAGTAATAACTTAAATAGAAAAATTGGAAAAGCAAAATGGACAGCTGAAAGAATCCTGAACATGCTAAGGGTCCCTCAAATGTAATTGTTAAATGAAAAAATCAGCAAAAAAAAAGTATAACAGTGACACAATCACAAATATGGACACATATGGAAACACATGCACAGAGAGACACACACAGGACCAAATTCAGTCAACCAGTCTAAATATATTGAATTTAAATCATATAATAAGATGCTCCCATAAAAACTCTCTCTCTCCCTCCCTTTCTCTCTCTCACTCACACACACACACACACACACACACACACACACACACACACACACACACACACACACAGGAGAGACAAGCAAGTTTCTAGGTCAGTCAAGCAGCCTGGGAGCTGCTAAATTTGAATCCACCAATCAGAGAGGCTGTGTACTTTTTCCCGCCAAAACAGGTGCAGCCGTTTTACACACTCAGCACAGAGAGAGACAGGATTTCTGCAGTGTATTTCTCATAGTGAGGATTCCTCTCAAACAAATGGCCATAATTTCCTAACCAGAGGGGCTAGAACGGTCATTCTTACACCGTTTTGTTCAGAAGAGATGGGGAATCTTCAAGTGTTAAGAATTTATCATTAAAATATGAATTATTAAAGATATTTGACTTGTAATGCACCATAACTGAGTAGAGGCGAAGCAAAAACTGCCTTGACCTGCCCTCAAACAACGCTTTCTAACTCTAAATCTATTTGGAGTATCGATATCATTCTTTCACCGTAAGAGACAGCAGGCTTTGGTGAACAGTCATGGAAATTTTCAGGTCTTTGTGGAAATCTATCAAAAGATATGACGAGAGAAAAAGTGGTTCATTTCCAGAGTTTGAAAGCTGAAGAAATCTGAGCGAGGGACAAATTTCCTACCCTCAAACAAGTCTAACTCATTTCAGAACGGTAATAGGTGAGAAAAAATTCTTGAATTGTGAGCGTCAGGAGTGTCTGAAGATATACGGGACAAGCCTCATGTTTTAACTTCGCTCGTTAAGGAGATATGACGATTTGAATATGCCTCTCATTAGAGAAATCAAGCGATGATTTTGAACAAACTCTCCATTGACTTTCTATGGAGAGTTTTCTGACTTTGTGTTGGTCTGAGGAGATTTGCCAAAATTCTATAAATCTCACAAGAATGATAGTGACATTTTCTGAAAGCCAGCAAAAATACCTACGTTTTGATGTATAATTTGTGTGGGTTGAGTGAAAATTGAGCGAGTAGCAAGAAGTTGTTCGGACATGAAGAGAAAATTGCCAAAGGTACAGTGGCTCACTTAGAACCAAGTGCATAGCAACCATAACAACGCATGTATTTTGTGAAAAATCACAAAGATGAAACTCAAAACTTAAAGAGGGATAAGATGAAAACGGTAACAGATATGAAAAAGCTGAATCATTCATGAATAGCCCAATAATTTGTGAACATTTTAAAATTTGAATGGTTGTTCTAGGCGAAAGTATGAGAAAGTAGTTAAGTTTCAAAAAAGAGTAAGTTTTAGCAGAATTGCGGAAGTTTCCCATTCATTTCAATGGGACAAATTAAAGGAAAAAAGCTTAATATTTTAAAAAGTATAACAGTTAAAAATACCAAAAGTCATAGCGCACATTAGCAGAAATAGCAGAATAGTTTAAAATTTGAACGGTAAAAATCGGTTGAAAATTGTGGAAGTAGTTAAGTGCCAAAAAAGTACAAAAAGTTGCAACTAGAATAATAATAAAGTATAACTAGAAAAATTTGCATTTCCTGCGAAAATGCTGTGTGGATGCCTTAACCCTGAAGCTGTCTGCTGAAAAGCTGAAAAAGCTGAAAAGTTGCAAAAAGTTGTATGGTGGTGAAAAAAGAATGTCACCCTGAGCAGGATATGAACCTGGACCTCGTGGGTGCAAAGTAGCTACTCATCTCACTGTGCCAAATTCACTCTCACAAGATAAGAGATGGAGAGACTGACAATTATGGTGAAATGAGCAGAAACTGCTGAGAATTGCGCTGATAAGAGGTGAAATGGTTGAAAATTTTGCAGAAAAGAGGTGAATCAGCAGAATTTCTGCAGAAAAGAGGCAAAGAAGCAGAACGTTGCGCTGAATAGAGGTGAATCAGCAGAATTTCTGCTGAAAAGATGTTTTTGCTGAAAATAGCTGAAAAAGCTGGGAAACTGAAAATTTTGCTGGAAAGGGGTGAAAAACCTGAAATTGAGTTGAAAAGGTTTCTCTGCGTAAAACAGGTTTCTGCTTAAAACAGCTAAAAAGTTAAGATTTGTGCTGAAAACAGGTGTTCAAACCCCATGACCAGGATTTGAACCTGGTCCTTCTGTTCTCAAGGCAGCTACTCATCTCACTGAACTAAACTTGTTCCGACAAACACAAGAGATGGAGAAACTGACAATTTTGCTAAATAAGCAGAGGCTGCTGAGTTTTGTGCTGAGAAGAAGTGAAAAGCTGAAAAATTTGCAGAAAAGAGGAGAATCAGCAGAATTTCTGAAGAAAAGATGGAAAGAAGAATATTGCGCTGAAAAGAGGTAAATCAGCAGAATTTCTGCTGAAAAGACGGAAAGAAGCAATCACAGTAGCTGCTCATCTCACTGAGCCAAAGCAGTTGTTGTCCCACCAAGAGATATGATGAGAGAAATTCTTCTGAAAGAGCAGAACAGGCTGAAAATTTTCAGCTACTCATTGAGTAAAACTGGTTCTCACATAACTGAAAAAAGGTGAAAAAGCTGAAAATTCTGATAAAAACAGCAGAAGTGGCTGACATTTGTGCTGATAAGAGGTGAAAACGCAAACTTTCTGCTGAAAAGAGGCAAAACAACCTGTTTCTGCTCAAATTCACCAATCAGAGGTACTGCCTCTGTCTGCTTCATCAGGTGGGTACTTGTATGTATTTCTGCCATGGAGCGTTAACAAGAATCTGAGGTCCATATTAGAAAAGCTGCTAAAATCATAAAACTTGCGCTGAAAAGAGATGAATCAGCAGAATTTCTGCAGAAAAGAGGCAAAGAAGCAGAAACTTGCGCTGAAAAGAGATGAATCAGCAGAGTTTCTGCTCAAAAGAGTTTTTTTCTGAATACAGCCAAAAAAGCTGGAATTTGTGCTGAAAAGGGGTGAAAAAAATGAAAATTTTGCTGAAAAGGGGTGAAGAAGCTAAAGTATACTAAATCAAAGTATTTGTGCCAAAACATAGTGTTTCTGCCATATTGTGGTACTACTACATTACAACATGAATACGGATTAAAGATGAAAGAAACTGGCAACAAATTCCTCCACTACAAACCAGTCTGATACCACTTCTTTGCAGTGTTCACTAAGGCACTACCCAAAAGGCGCCACAAGAGGGCACTCCAACACAAGAGATGAGGTGAATGAGCAGAATTTCTGCTGAAAAGAGGCAGAAGGTTCTGTATGTAGAAAAAGAAACACTGTTGAACCATGTGTGAAATAAATAAAGAAATGAAATGAAAGAACAACCTGGTTCTGCTCAAATTCACCAATCAGAGGTACTGCCTCTGTCTGCTTCATCAGGCTGTGTACTTGTTTCTGCCATGGAGCGTTAACAAGAATCTGAGGTCCATATTAGAAAAGCTGCTAAAATCATAAAACTTTGCAGAATTGTAATAGATTAGCAATATAAATTACAGGTCTGTGATAGTGTATAAATTTGTAGTGAAAAAAAAAACGTGGACCAAGGTGGGATTGAACCCACGACCTTTCAGCTGCAGAGCCGTGTCATTACTGATTGCGCCACCTGGAACGGGGGCGGCGGTCTGAAAGACAGATACTTGGGCAGTCAGAAAATAGATCGCGGTGAGAGGCGAAAAAAACGCCGCTTTTTGGAGTTACAAAACGTCGTGTAACTCAAAACTAGGTGGCATAGAAGCATAATTCTTGTACTGGGTGAATCAGCGGACTTTGGTGTACTTTCACTGCGATTTTCATAGCTCGTTCTACCTCCGTCGCGGAGATATGACGAGAGAAGAAACGGCTTCATTTCCAGAGTTTGAAGACTGAGAGAAGGACAGATTTCCACCCTCAAACAAACGTAATTCATTGCTCAACGGTAAGATAATTGTAAAAACTGCTTCCACTGTGAGTGTCAGCAGTGTCTGAAGATATATTGGCACAAGCCTCATGTCCTAACTTTGCTTTATTAAAGAGATATGGCGATTTGAAAATGCCTCCCGTTTCAGAATTTCAGCTCTGAATTTCAAAACCTCCCATAGACTTTGAATGGGGAGTATTGAGACCTTGTGTCACTCCGAGGCAAATTGCGAAAAAACGGTAAATCTCACAATAAACATAGTGACATTGTCTGAAAGCCAGCAAAAATACCTACGTTTTGATGTATAATTTGTGGGGGTTGAGTGGAAATTGAGTGAGTAGCAAGAAGTTGTTTAGACATGAAGAGAAAATTCAGAACGGACCAGCACTCACTCTGACTTAATTGCATAGCAACCATAGCAACGCATGTATTTTCTGAAAAATCACAATTTTGCAACTGAAAACTTAAAGAGAGATAAGATTAAAACGGTAGAAGATCTGAAAAAGCTGAATCAGACAGGAATAGCCCAATAATCTGAGAAGATTTTAAAGTTTGAATGGAGTTTCTAGGTGAAAGTATGACAAAGTAGTTAAGTTTCAAAGACAAGCAAGTTTTAGCAGAATTGTGGAAGTTTCCCATTCATTTCAATGGGACAAATTAAAGGAAAAAAGTGTAATATTTTAAAAAGTATAACAGTAATAAACACCAAAAGTCATAGCCATCATTAGCAGAAAGAGCAGAACAGTATAGAGTTTGAACTGAGAAAATCGGCTGAAAACTGAGAAAGTAGTTAAGTGCCAAAAAGTGTACGGAAGCAACTAGGGGAATAATAAAGAACTAGAAAAATTTGCATTTCCTGCGAAAATGCAGTGTGGATGCTGGAACGCTGAAGCTGTCAGCTGAAACTAGCTGAAAAAGCTGAAAAGTTGCAGAAATTGTAAAAACTTTGCAGAAGCAAAGGAACGTTGCTAAAATGTAGTAACTTAGCAGAACTCCAATATCTTAGAGGAAACATAATACTTGGCAGAAATACAATAGCATAGCAGAACTTAGCAGAAATATTGTAACTTACCAGAAACATGATAACTTCCCAGAAATACAAGAATTTCGGAGAAATAGTATAAGATAACAGAAAGAATATATTTAGCCAAACATTCTTAAACATTATAGAAATACTACTCTATAGCAGAAATGATATATTTAGAAAGAAAAATATAATATAGTAGAAATACTATGATTTAGCAGAAATCCTACAATATAGCTCAATAACAATGATTTAGAACAGATACTATGATTGAGCAGAATAGTAATAACTTAAGTGAAAATATTGGAAAGGTAAAATGACAAGCTGAATAAAAGGAACATGGTTAAGTTTGCTCAAAACTAATTTTTGTTCACCTGTGAAAAATAAAATAAAATATACATTTAGAAATACAAATAAGAACAGCCAACAGATACACACAAAATTAAATATGGATACACAAATCAACAAATACACACAAAATCAAATATGGATACACAAATGTACAGAGAGAGACACACACACAGGGTCTATGCCAGTCAACCAGTCTGAATATATTATATTTTTATCCAACAATGAGATGCTGCCCTAAAAAGGGCTTTGTGTGTCTTTCTCTCGCTCTCTCTCTCTCTCTCTCTCTCTCTCACACACACACACACACACACACACACACACACACAAACACTCACACCCACACTCAGGCTCACACACACACGCGCGCACACACACACATAGCATCAGCAAGTGAACAGGGGCTGTTAACAGCATGTTTCTAGGTCAGTCAAACAGCTGTGAGATTCTCAATTTGAATCCACCAATCAGAGGGGCTGTGTGCTTTTTCCTGCCAAAACTGGTGCACCAAGTGCAGGCTTTTACAGCACAGAGAGAGACAGGATTTTTGCAGTCTATTTCTCATAGTGAGGACTCCCCTCAAACAAACAGCCATAAATTCCGAACCGTAGGGGCTAAAACGGTCATTCTTAGACCGTTGTGTTCAGAAGACATGGGAGAATCCTGAAATGTTGACCATTTAAAATAAAAATATGAAATATCATAGATATATGACATAGATGATTGGTTGTCTTAGAAGCCATGATTGCCCCAATATGCAAATTTGAATGTGCAAGGCCTCAGATATGATTGGCTGGCTGGGAAGCCATGAAGGCAACAATATGCAAATTTGAATGTGCAAGCCCTCGGATATGATTGGTTGTCTTAGAAGCCATATAAAAAGCAGTAAAACTGTACTATGATTTGGTAGAAAAACTATAATTAATCAAAAATACTATATTTGGCAGAAATGCTATATTTAGCACAAATCTTATAAAATAGCAGAAATAGTATGATTTAGCACAAATGCTGTATTTAGCAGAAATACTGAAAAGCAGCAGAAATGCTATGACTTAGCACAATAGTAATAACTTAAATAGAAAAATTGGAAAAGCAAAATGAACAGCGGAAAAAATGCTGAACATGCAAAGGGTCCCTCAAATGTAATTGTTAAATGAAAAAAAAAATCAGGAAAAAAAGTATAACAGTCACACAATCACAAATATGGACACATATGGAAACACACATGCAGAGAGACACACACAAGATCCAATTCAGTCAACCAGTCTAAACATATTGAATTTGAATCTTACAATGAGATCATCCAATAAAAAGGCTTTCTCTCTCTCTCTCTCTCTCTCTCTCTCACACACACACACACACACACACACACACAAGATCCAATTCACTCAACCAGTCTAAATATATTGAATTTGAATCTTACAATGAGATCATCCCATAAAAGGCTTTTCTCTCTCTCTCTCTCTCTCTCTCTCTCTCTCTCCCTGTCACACACACACACACACACACACACACACACACACACACACACAAGATCCAATTCACTCAACCAGTCTAAATATATTGAATTTGAATCTTACAATGAGATCATCCCATAAAAGGCTTTCTCTCTCTCTCTCTCTCTCTCTCTCTCGCTCTCTCTCTCTGTCACACACACACACACACACACGATCCAATTCAGTCAACCAGTCTAATTTGAATCTTACAATGAGATCATCCCATAAAAGGCTTTCTCTGTCTCTCTCTCTCTCTCTCTCTCTCTCTCTCACACACACACACACACACACACACACACACACACACACACACACACACACACACACACACACACACACACAAGATCCAATTCAGTCAACCAGTCTAAATATATTGAATTTAAATCTTACAATGAGATGATCCCATAAAAGGCTTTCTCTCTCTCTCTCTCTCTCTCTCTCTCACACACACACACACACACACACACACACACACACACACACACACACACACACACACAAGATCCAATTCAGTCAACCAGTCTAAATATATTGAATTTAAATCTTACAATGAGATCATCCCATAAAAAGGCTTTTCTCTCTCTCTCTCTCTCTCTCTGTCACACACACACACACACACACACACACACACACACACACACACACACACACACACACACACACACACACACACACACACACACACACACACACACACAGGAGAGAGAAGTAAGTTTCTAGCTCAGTCAAGCAGTCTGGGAGCTGCTGAATTTGAATCCACCAATCAGAGAGCCTGTGCACTTTTTCCCGCCAAAACAGGTGCATGCAGCACAGAGAGACACAGGATTTTTGCAGTCTATTTCTCATAGTGAGGATTCCTCTCAAACAAATGGCCATAATTTCCTAACCGTAGGGGCTAGAATGGTCATTCTTACACCGTTTTGTTCAGAAGACATGGGGAATCTTACAATGTTGACAATTTATCATTAAAATATGAATTATTGAAGATATTTGACTTGTAATGCACCATAACTGAGTAGAGGCGCAGCAAAAACTGCCTTGACTTCCCTCAAACAACGTTTTCTAACTCTAAATCTATTTGGAGTATCGATATCATTCTTTCACCGTAAGAGACAGCAGGCTTTGGTGAACAGTCATGGAAATTTTCAGGTCTGTGTGGAAATCCAAAAAAAGATATGACGAGAGAAAAAAGTGGTTCATTTCAGAGTTTGAAATCTGAAGAAATCTGAGCGAAGGATGAATTTCCTACCTTCAAACAAGTGTAACTCATCTCAGAACGGAAATAGGTAAGAAAAGAATTCTTGAATTGTGAGCGTCAGGAGTGTCTGAAGATATACTGGGACAAGCCTCATGTTTTAACTTCGCCGTTAAGGAGATATGACGATTCGAATATGCCTCTCATTAGAGAAATCAAGCGATGATTTTGAACAAACTCTCCATTGACTTTCTATAGAGAGTTTTCTGACTTTGTGTTGGTCTGAGGAGATTTGCCAAAATTCTATAAATCTCACAACAATGATGGTGACATTTTCGGAAAGCCAGCAAAAATACCTACGTTTTGATGTATATAATTTGTGGAAGTTGAGTGAAAATTGAGCAAGTATCAAGAAGTTGTTCGGACATGAAGAGAAGACTGCGAAACCTACAGTGGCACACTGGAAGCCAAGTGCATAGCAACCATAACAACGCATGTATTTTCTGAAAAATCACAAAATGAAACTCAAAACTTAAAGAGGGATAAGATGAAAACGGTAACAGATATGAAAAGCTGAATCATTAATGAATAGCCCAATAATTTGTGAACATTTTAAAGTTTGAATGGTTGTTCTACGCGAAAGTATGAGAATGTAGTTAAGTTTCAAAAACAAGCAAGTTTTAGCAGAATTGTGGAAGTTTCCCATTCATTTCAATGGGACAAATTAAAGGAAAAAAGCTTAATATTTTAAAAAGTATAATAGCATAAAATACCAAAAGTCATAGCCATCATTAGCAGAAATAGCAGAATAGTTTAAAATTTGAACGGTGAAAATCGGCTGAAAATTGTTAAAGTAGTTAAGTGCCAAAACGCACAAAAAGTGGCAACTAGAATAACTAGAAAATTTGCATTTCCTGCGAAAATGCTGTGTGGATGCCTTGACGCTGAAGCTGTCTGCTGAAAAGCTGAAAAGATGAAAAGTTGCAAAAGTTGTTGTGGAGA
Organism: Oreochromis aureus; assembly: GCF_013358895.1. Lineage (NCBI taxonomy): Eukaryota > Metazoa > Chordata > Actinopteri > Cichliformes > Cichlidae > Oreochromis > Oreochromis aureus. The sequence goes on along the minus strand of NC_052946.1, from coordinate 21,183,331 downwards.
GACGGACAATTCTGCTGAAATGAGCAGAAGCTGCTGAGAATTGTGCTGATAACAGGTGAAAAGGCTGAAAGTTTTGCAGAAAAGAGGTGGATCAGCAGAATTTCTGCAGAAAAGAGGCAAAGAAGCAGAAACTTGCGCTGAAAAGAGATGAATCAGCAGAGTTTCTGCTGAAAAGAGTTTTTTTTTTCTGAAAACAGCCAAAAAGCTGGAATTTGTGCTGAAAAGGGGTGAAAAAATGAAAATTTTGCTGAAAAGGGGTGAAGAAGCTAAAGTATACCAAATCAAAGTATTTGTGCCAAAACATAGTATTTCTGCCATATTGTGCTACTACTACATTACAACATGAATACGGATTAAAGATGAAAGAAACTGGCAACAAATTCCTCCACTACAAACCAGTCTGATACCACTTCTTTGCAGTGTTCACGTTTACTAAGGCACTACCCAAAAGGCGCCACAAGAGGGCACTCCAACACAAGAGATGACCTATGTACACTGATGCACTTAGTAACAGTCAGCCTCCTTGAATTGGCAGAAATACTGTGATTTAGTAGTAATACTATAACATAACAGATATACTGTGATGTTGCAGACATAGTATGTTTTTGCACTACTCACTTGTAGTGAAAAAAATTAGCAATATAAATTACAGGTCTGTGATAGTGTATAAATTTGTAGTGAAAAAAAAATGTTGACCAAGGTGGGATTGAACCCACGACCTTTGAGCTGCAGAGCCGTGTCATTACTGATTGCGCCACCTGGCAAGAGGGCAGGTGGCTGAAAAACAAAGAGATCAGCAATCAGAAATAGATCGCGGTGAGAGGCGAAAGCGCCTTTTTGGAGTTACAAAACGTCGTGGTAACTCAAAAACTAGGAGGGCTATCAGCATCAGCAGTTGCTGAAAACAAGCGAAAAAGCAGAATTATCTGCTAAAAAGAGGTGTATGAGATGGCTTTATGTGTAAGGGTACACTGAAGAGTGTCAAGAAAGCAGAGTGCATGCAAGTGGGGATGATGTGTAGCAACTGTCACAGGTAGGACTCGAACCTCTGCCACCGGGTCTCACAGCAGCTTCTCAACCCTCTGAGCCAAATGAGGTCTGGTCACAAAGGGGGCGGGTGCCTAAAACACAGAGACTTGAGCAGTCAGAATTAGATCGCGGTGAGAGGCGTAAAACGCAGATTTTTCGGAGTTACAAAACGTCGTGTAACTCAAAAACTAGGTGGGATAGAAGCACAATTCTTGTACTGGGTAAATCAGCAGACTTTGCTGAACTTTGACTTCGATTTTCATAGCTCTTTGTACCTCCGTCGCGGAGATATGACGAGAGAAGAAACGGCTTCATTTTAAGAGTTGGAAAACAAACGTAATTTATGGCTCAACAGTAAGATGACAGTAAAACTGCTCCAACCGTGACTGGCAGCACTGTCTGAAGATGAATTGGAACAAGCTTCTCATCTTAACTTTGCTTTATTAAAATTATTATGGCACATACAAGTCTTGCAAATAAGCACACAGGAAAGCTTGAGCTTGTAATTCCACCCCAAGCTGGTAGGAGAAGCTTTTATTAAACACTTGCTTGTTCTACAATGTGCTTCAAGGGTCAATAACAGCATAACAGAACTCACTTATGGTACTGCATTCTTCCTTCCTATAAAACAATAACTGTCAGTGACTTTGTACCATAGTATAAACACAACATTCAAGACAACAGTTAAAAGTAACGTAACCATAAACAATGAAACAAGAACATCTAAACAGCAGCACATGTCCCAAGGCATGATGGGAGAGGACTAGCTGTTCCCCAACACGCCACATTATTTATGATTTATGATTTGGCAGAAACACTGGGACTTGAGTATGATTTACATGAAATATTTTGATTTAGCAGAAAAACTATAATCTAGCAGAAAGCACCTCAGCATAGCAGAAATTCTATGAGCAGAATTACTAGGATTTAGCACAAACGCTATGATTTGTCTCAAAAACCTTTATTTTGCAGTTATATTGTGATTTGGCAGAAATACTGTGCTTTGGAGCAAATACCAAAATTTGGCAGAAATACTATGAGCAGTAATAATATAACGTAGCAGAAATACAAATATTTTGTGGAAATACTATGATACTATGAAAAGCTAAAAACGATGAAAAGTTGCATGGTGGTGAAAAAAAAATGCCCCACTGAGCAGGATTCGAACCTGGCCCTCCTGGTCTCAAGGTGGCTATTCATTTCCCTGAGCCAAAGTCATTCTTACAAAGAAGAGGTGGAGAGACGGACAATTCTGCTGAAATGAGCAGAAGCTGCTGAGAATTGTGCTGATAAGAGGTCAAAAGGCTGAAAGTTTTGGAGAAAAGAGGTGAATCAGCAGAATTTTTGCAGAAAAGAGGCAAAGAAGCAGAAACTTGCGCTGAAAAGAGATGAATCAGCAGAGTTTCTGCTGAAAAGTTTTTTTTTTTCTGAAAACAGCCAAAAAGCTGGAATTTGTGCTGAAAAGGGGTGAAAAAAATGAAAATTTTGCTGAAAAGGGTGAAGAAGCTAAAGTATACCAAATCAAAGTATTTGTGCCAAAACATAGTGTTTCTGCCATATTGTGGTACTACTACATTACAACATGAATACGGATTAAAGATGAAAGAAACTGGCAACAAATTCCTCCACTACAAACCAGTCTGATACCACTTCTTTGCAGCGTTCACGTTTACTAAGGCACTACCCAAAAGGCGCCATTAAGAGGGCACGCCAACACAAGAGATGACCTATGTACACTGATGCACTTAGTAACAGTCAGCCTCCTTGAATTGGCAGAAATAATGTGATTTAGTAGTAATACTATAACATAACAGATATACTGTGATGTTGCAGACATAGTATATGTTTTGCACTACTCATTTGTAGTGAAAAAATTAGCAATATAAATTACAGGTCTGTGAAAGTGTATAAATTTGTAGTGAAAAAAAATGTTGACCAAGGTGGGATTGAACCCACGACCATTGAGCTGCAGAGCCGTGTCATTACTGATTGCGCCACCTGGAAAGGGGCCAGGCGGCTGAAAAACAAAGACATCAGCAATCAGAAATAAAAGAGATTTCTGTTGAAAACACCTGAAAAAGCTGGAATTTGTGCTGAAAAGGGTGAAGAAGCTAAAGTATACCAAATCAAAGTATTTGTGCCAAAACATGGTATTTCTGCCATATTGTGGTATTTGCGCCACAAAAGTTACTACATTACAACATGAATACGGATTAAAGATGAAAGAAACTGGCAACAAATTCCTCCACTACAAACCAGTCTGATACCACTTCTTTGCAGTGTTCACGTTTACTAAGGCACTACCCAAAAGGTGCCACAAGAGGGCACTCCAACACAAGAGATGACCTATGTACACTGATGCACTTAGTAACAGTCAGCCTCCTACTTAGCCACTACGTAATACAGTGATATTACAGTGTACAAATTCACATAAATTTGCAGGGGAACAAACAAAGCAGGAACAAGCCCGAAACAATCAAATAACTGTGCTGCCATAGCTATCGCTAACTAGCACATACGCTAAAGGTAACTAAAACCAATACACACAAGTAGCAGGGTAAACATCTTAAGCATGGAACATTAACTCACGTTTATGTGACACACACCATCCCCAACAAATACAGGATGGGCTATTTGCTCCCCTTCCCAGCAGCTCTCTCCTCAATCGTTAGCCCAGGAACGAAGGAAGGCCATCTAGCTCAGAAGTCCCATGAATTCCCTCACTGCTCAGAGGCTGCTGGGTAATGTAGCTCACAATAACACAGGTTTTTCTACAAGCACAAATACTATAACATAGCAGAAATACTGTGATTTTGTTGAAATGCTATGCTTTAGGACAAATAGTATGATTTGGCAGAAATACTATGTTTTAGGACATATACTATGATTTGGATCAAATACTATGATATAGCAGCAATACTATGTTTTGGTACAAATGCTGCGTTTAGGCACAAATATTATGATTTTGCAGACACTATGATTTAGCAGAGATAATATGATTTGGCAGAAATACTACACTTTGGCACAAATACTATAATTCAGTGCAAGTACTTTAAGATAACAGAAATACTATGATTTAGCAGAAATACAATGTTTTTGCAGAAACACTGTAATTTCACTCAAACACTATGAAATAGCAGTAAAACTATGATTTGGCAGAAATACTATGTTTCAGTACAAATACTATGACAAAGCAGAAATACTACGACTTAGAAGTAATACTATAACAAAAGGGATTCCTCAAAATACTATGAAATTGCAGTAATTCTATGATTTGGCAGAAATACTGTACTGTGACAAATACAATGCTTTGGTACAAATACTATATTTTGATTTCAATACTATGATTTGGCACAAGTAGTATGATTTAGTACTAATACTACGAATTGGCAGAAATACTGTGACTTAGTAGTAATAGTATAACATAGCAGATATAATGTGATTTTGCAGACATAGTATGTTTTTTCACAAATAGTACGATTTCGCTCAAATACTATGGAATTGCAGTAATACTATGATTTGGAATACTATGATTTGGTAGTAATACTATAACATAACAGATATACTATGATTTTGCAGAAATTCTATGTTTTGCACAAATACTACAACAACTACTACTACAAATACTACAAGAAATACTATGTTTGGGCAGTAATACTATTATTTGCTATAAATACTATTATTTGGCACATATACCATAATCACCAGATATACTATAACATAACAGAAATTCTATGACTTAGTAGTAACACTAATATAACAGAAATTTTAACTGGTACAAATAACATGATTTGGCACAAATACCATGATTTGGCAAAAGATACCATGATTTGGCACAAATACGATCATATTGCAGAAATACTATGATTGGGTACAAATACTATGATTTGGCACAAGTACTATGAATAAGTACAAATACTATGATTTGGCAGAAATACTATGATTTAGCAGAAATACTATGTCTTAAAATAAATAATATCTTTTCACAGAAATTTCTGCTAAAGGTACTATTTCTGCTTTTGGCAGAAATACTGTAATTTTGCATAAATACTATGATTTGGGATAAATACTATGATTTGGCAGATATACTATATTCAGCACAAAAACTATAACATAACAGACATTCCTGCACTTAGTAGTAATCTCATAACATAAAATAAATATTATGGTTCTGCCCCCAAACCATGATTTGGCACAAATACCATGATTTTTCAAAAATACTATGATTTAGCAGAAATACTATGATTGAGCAGAAGTACTAAGATGTAGTAGAAGTACTTTGATTTAGCACAAATACTACTAGAAAAATTTGCATTTCCTGCGAAAATGCAGTGTGGATGCTGTAAAGCTGAAGCTGTCAGCTGAAACTAGCTGAAAAAGCTGAAAAGTTGCAGAAGTTGTAAAACCTTTGCAAAAAATTGTAATAACTTTGCAGAAGCATAAGAACTTAGCAAAAATGTAATTACTTAGCAGAACTGCAATAACGTAAAGAAAACATAATACTTGGCAGAAATACAATAACATAGCAGAACTTAGCAGCAGAAATTAGAATAAATATTGTAACTTAGCAGAAACAAGATAACTTTTCAGAAATACAGGATTTTAGCAAACATGGTACAAGATTACATAGATACTTTATTTAAACAAAATACCTAAACATTGCACAAATACTGTGATTTAGGACAAATACTACAACATAGCAGCAATGCTGTAATTCAGCAAATAAATTATGCTATGGCACAAATAGAAAGAATATGCTCAAATACTATGATTTTGCTCAAATAATATGATTAAGCAATAATACTAAGATTTAGCAGAAATACTGTATTTAGCACAAACACCGAAAAGTAGCAGAAATACTGTAAATTAGCATAATAGCTTGCATAATAACTTGCACAATTACAAATATGGACATGGTAAATGGCCTGTATTTATATAGCGCTTTTATGGTCCCTAAGGACCCCAAAGCTCTTTACATATCCAGTCATTCACCCATTTACACACTGGTGATGGCAAGCTACGTTGTAGCCACAGCCACCCTGGGGCGCACTGACAGAGGCGAGGCTGCTGGACACTGGCGCCACCGGGCCCTCTGACCACCACCAGTAGACAACGAGTGAAGTGTCTTGTCCAAAGACACAACGACCGACACTGTCCGAGCCGGGCCTCGAACCGGTAACCTTCCGATTACAAGGCGAACTCCCAACTTTTGAGCCACGATCGCCCCTATATATGGAAACAAACATGCACAGAGACACACACAGGATCCAATTCAATCAACCAGTGTAAATATATTGATTTTAAATCACACAATAAGATACACCCATAAAAAGGCTCTCTCTCTCTCTCTCTCTCTCACACAGACACACACACACACACACACACACACACACACACACACACACACACGCAGCAGCAGCAGAAGCAAGTGAACAAACAGGGGCTGTACATACAGTGTTTCCTGTATGTTTCTAGGTGGGTCAAAAAGCCTGGAGCTGCTTAATTTGAATCCACCAATCAGAAAGGCTATGTACTTTTTTCCCGCCAAAACAGGTGCACCTGTTTTTTACACACGCAACACAGAGACAGGATTTGTGCAGTCTATTTTTCATAGTGAGGACTCCTCTCAAACAAATGGCTATAATTTCCTTACCAGCTGCCCCACTGGGAAAGACAGTGAGCTCTTGGGAAAAAGGGGTGACGAGCAGTCAGAATTAGATCGCGGTGAGAGTCAAAGAGCGCCGTTTTGAGTTACAAAACGTCGTGTAACTCCAAAACTAGGTGGACTAGGAGCATAATTTTGTACTGGGTGAATCAGCGGACTTTGGTGTACTTTTTGACTGCGATTTTCATTACTCTTTGTACATCCGTCGCTGAGATATGACGAGAGAAGAAACGGCAGACCTCAGATATGATTGGCTGGCTGGGAAGCTGGCAGAAATATATAGTAATAGTGTGATTAAGCATAAATACTACATTTAGCAGAAATACTGTATTAAGCACAAATCCTATAAAAGCAGAAATACTATATTAAGCACAAATCCTATAAAAAGCAGAAATACTATATTAAGCAATATAAAAATCCTATAAAATGGTATAAAAAGCAAAAATACTGTAATATGATTTGGTAGAAAACTATAATTAATCAGAAATACTATATTTGGCAGAAATACTGTAATCAGCACATATACTGTAACATGACAGAAATTCCTCCACTTAATAGTAATACTATAACATAACACAAATGTTATGATGAGTTGAGCGGCTGGTACTCTGGTGCAGTCAGCACAATCTGGAGCTGAACACTCTTAAAACTGTAGCGATGACAGTGGACTTCAGGAGACATCCTCAACTCTGCCCCCTCATCATATCAGACAGCCCTGTGTCGACTGTGGAGATCTTCAAGTTGCTGGGTACCACCATCTCCCAGGACCTGAAGTGGGAGACCAACATCAACTCCATCCTCAAAAAGACCCAGCAGAGGATGTACTTCCTGAGACAACTGGGGAAGTACAGTCTTCCACAGGAGCTGCTGATCCAGTTCTACACTGCAGTCATTGAGTCTGTCCTGTGCTCCTCCATCACAGTCTGGTATGGTGCAGCCACTAAACAGGACAGGTGCAGACTGCAGCGGACTGTACGGGCAGCAGAAAGGATCATCGGCGCCCCCTGCCCTCCATCCAGGATCTGTACGTCTCAAGAACCAGGAAACGGGCAGGGAAAATCATCACAGACCCCTCACACCCTGGACACAGACTTTTTGATCTGCTGCCCTCTGGCAGACGGTACAGAAGCCTGCAGACCAGGACCACCCGACACAGGAACAGTTTCTTTCCCCTCACCATCTCCCTTCTAAACAGTTGAACTGTCACACTGCTCCCACTGCCAGACTGCAACTGCACCTTATGTACATTCTGTAGTATTCATTCCACCTCATTTCATTTCTGTATTTTATGTATATACGTTTAGATTAGTTATTTATAGTTGGTTTACACAGCTTTGTGTATGTATGTGTATGCATGTGTATATATATATAGATACGTGTGTGTGTGTGTGTGTGTGTGTGTGTGTGTGTGTGTGTGTGTGTGTGTGTGTGTGTGTGTGTGTGTGTGTGTGTGAGATTTACATTGCTGTGCTCGAGAGCCACCATCTACCGGAACCAAATTCCTTGTATTTGTATGCACATATACTTGGCCAATAAACATGATTCTGATGACTTGGCACAAAAACCATGATTTAGCAGAAATACTATGATTGAGCAGAAGTACTAAGATGTAGTAAAAGTACTTTGATTTAAGAAAACCAACTATGGAGGAGTAATACTTTAAAATGGGAGAAATATTGATACACACACACATTCACAGAGCCTAAAGGGAAGAGTATTTGTGCCATGGAGTGTTAAGAAGAATGTGAGGTCCATATTAGAAAAGCTGGTAAAAGTTTTGAGAATTGTAATAAATGATGAATATGAATTAGTGGTCTGTGATAGTGTATTAATTTGTAGGGCAAAAAACATGTTGTCCAAGGTGGAGTTGAACCCACGACTTTGGGGTTGCAGACCTGTGTCATTACCAGCTGCGCCACTGGGAAAGACAGTGAGTACTTGGGAAACAGGGTGATGAGCAGTCAGAATTAGATCGCGGTGTGTGAGGCAAAGAGCGCCGTGTTTTGAGTTACAAAACGTCGTGTAACTCCAAAACTAGGTGGACTAGGAGCATAATTCTTGTACTGGGTGAATCAGCGGACTTTGGTGTACTTTGACTGCGATTTTCATTACTCTTTGTACATCCGTCGCTGAGATATGACGAGAGAAGAAACTGCAGACCTCAGATATGATTGGCTGGCTGGGAAGCTGGCAGAAATATATAGTAATAGTGTGATTAAGCATAAATACTACATTTAGCAGAAATACTGTATTAAGCACAAATCCTATAAAAAGCAGAAATACTATATTAAGCACAAATCCTATAAAAGCAGAAATACTATATTAAGCAATATAAAATCCTATAAAATGGTATAAAAAGCAAAAATACTGTAATATGATTTGGTAGAAAACTATAATTAATCAGAAACACTATACTGGGTAGAAATACTATATTTAGCACAAATCTTATAAAATAGCAGAAATAGTATGATTCAGCACAATAGTAATAACTTAAACAGAAAAACTGGAAAAGCAAAATGGACAGCTGAAAAAATGCTGAACATGCTAAGGGTCCTTCAAATGTACTTGTTAAATGAAAAAAAACTGAGCAAAAAAAGTGTAACAGTCACACAATCAGAAATATGGAAACATATGGAAACACACATGCACAGAGAGACACACACAGGATCAAATTCAGTCAACCAGTCTAAATATATTGAATTTAAATCATACAATAAGATGCTCCCATAAAAACTCTGTCTCGCTCTCTCTTCTCTCTCTCTCACACACACACACACACACACACACAGGGAGAGAGAAAGTTTCTAGCTCAGTCAAGCAGCCTGGGAGCTGCTGAATTTGAATCCACCAATCAGAGAGCCTGTGCACTTTTTTCCCGCCAAAACAGGTGCACGCAGCACAGAGGGACACAGGATTTTTGCAGTCTATTTCTCATAATGACGACTCCCCTCAAACAAATGACCATAATTTCCTAACCATAGGGGCTAGAACGGTCATTCTTACAACCGTTTTGTTCAGAAGAGATGGGGAATCTTAAAGTGTTGACACTTTATCATTAAAATATGAATTATTGAAGATATTTGACTTCTAATGCACCATAACTGAGTAGAGGCAAGTTTAAAACTGCCTTGGCTTGCCCTCAAACAACGCTTTCTAACTCTAAATCTATTTGGAGTATTGATATCATTCTTTCACCGTAAGAGACAGCAGGCTTTGGTGAACAGTCATGGAAATTTTCAGGTCTCTGTGGAAATCCATCAAAAAGATATGACGAGAGAAAAAGTGCCTCATTTCCAGAGTTTGAAATCTGAAGAAATCTGAGCGAGGGACAAATTTCCTACCCTCAAACAAACCCAATTCATGGCCAAATGGTAATAGATGAGAAAGAAATTCTTGAATTGTGAGCGTCAGGAGTGTCTGAAGATATATTGGCACAAGCCTCATGTCTTAACTTCGCTTCGTTAAGGAGATATGACGATTCGAAAATGCCTCTCATTAGAGAATTCCAGCGCTGATTTTGAACAAACTCTCCATTGACTTTCTATGGAGAGTTTTCAGACTTTGTGTTGGTCTGAGGAGATTTGCCAAAATTCTATAAATCCCACAACAATGATAGTGACATTTTCTGAAAGCCAGCAAAAATACCTACGTTTTGATGTATAATTTGTGGAAGTTAAGTAAAAATTGAGCAAGTAGCATGAAGTTGTTCGGACATGAAGAGAAGACTGCAAAACCTTCAGTGGCACACTGGAAGCCAAGTGCATAGCAACCATAACAACGCATGTATTTTGTGAAAAATCACAAAAATGAAACTGAAAACTTAAAGAGGGATAAGATTAAAATGGTAACAGATATGAAAAAGCTGAATCATTCATGAATAGCCCAATAATTTGTGAACATTTTAAAATTTGAATGGTTGTTCTAGGCGAAAGTATGAAAAAGTAGTTAAGTTTCAAAAACAAGCAAGTTTTAGCAGAATTTTGGAAGTTTTCCATTCATTTCAATGGGACAAATTAAAGGAAAAAAGCTTAATATTTTAAAAAGTATAATAGCATAAAATGCCAAAAGTCATAGCCATCATTAGCAGAAATAGCAGAATAGTTTAAAATTTGAACGGTGAAAATCGGCTGAAAATTGTTAAAGTAGTTAAGTGCCAAAAAACGTACAAAAAGTGGCAACTAGAATAATAATAAAGTATAAAGAATAAAGAGAAACAGGAACTCAATAGTGTGGATGCATAAAGCATCCACACAACTAGAAAAATTTGCATTTCCTGCGAAAATGCAGTGTGGATGCTATAAAGCTGAAGCTGTCAGCTGAAACTAGCTGAAAAAGCTGAAAAGTTGCAGAAATTGTAAAACCTTTGCAAAAATTGTAATAACTTTGCAGAAGCATAAGAACTTAGCAAAAATGTAATTACTTAGCAGAACTGCAATAATGTAAAGAAAACATAATACTTGGCAGAAATACAATAACATAGCAGAACTTAGCAGCAGAAATTAGAATAAATATTGTAACTTAGCAGAAACAAGATAACTTTTCAGAAATATAGGATTTTAGCAACCATGGTACCAGATTACATAGATACTTTATTTAAACAAAATACCTAAACATTGCACAAATACTGTGATTTAGGACAAATACTACAACATAGCAGAAATGCTGTAATTCAGCAAATATACTATGCTATGGCACAAATAGAAAGAATATGCTCAAATACTATGATTTTGCTCAAATAATATAATTAAGCAATAATACTAAGATTTAGCAGAAATACTGTATTTAGCACAAATACCGAAAAGTAGCAGAAATACTATAATTTAGCATAATAGTAATAACTTGCACAATTACAAATATGGACATGGTAAATGGCCTGTATTTATATAGCGCTTTTATGGTCCCTAAGGACCCCAAAGTGCTTTACATATCCAGTCATTCACCCATTCACACACTGGTGATGGCAAACCACGTTGTAGCCACAGCCACCCTGGGGGGCGCACTGACAGAGGTGAGGCTGCTGGACACTGGCGCCACCGGGCCCTCTGACCACCACCAGTAGGCACACAATAAGATACACCCATAAAGCTCTCTCTCTCTCTCTCTCTCTCTCTGTCACACACACACACACACACACACACACACACACACACACACACACACACACACAAGCAGCAGCAGCAGAAGCAAGTGAACAAATAGGGGCTGTACATACAGTGTTTCCTGTATGTTTCTAGGTAGGTCAAAAAGCCTGGAGCTGCTTAATTTTAATCCACCAATCAGAAAGGCTATGTACTTTTTTCCCGCCAAAACAGGTGCACCTGTTTTTACACACGCAGCACAGAGACAGGATTTGTTCAGTCTATTTTTCATAGTGAGGACTCCTCTCAAACAAATGGCTATAATTTCCTAACCGTAGGGTCTAGAACGGTCATTCTTACACTGTTTTGTTCAGAAGAGATGGGGGATTGTCAAGTGTTGTGTGTTTAAAGTAAAAATATGAATTTGTAGAGATACATGACATGGATGAGTGGTTGACTTACAACCCATGAAAGCCCCAATATGGAAATTTGAATGTCTCAGCCGTCAGATGTGATGGGCTGGTTGGGAAGTCATGCATGACTTGATATGTCAATTTGAAAATTACAGTACTCACAGAGGATTGGCTCCCTGAGGAGCTGGCAGGAATACATAGAAATACTATGATTACCCAGAAATACTGCGTTTAGTAGAAATATTATGTTTTAGCACAAATACTATAAAATGGCTGAAATAGTATGATTTAGCACAAATGCTGTATTTAGCACAAATACTGAAAAGCAGCAGAAATGCTATGACTTAGCACAATAGTAATAACTGAAATAGAAAAATTGGAAAAGCAAAATGAACAGCTGAAAAATGCTGAACATTCTAAGGCTCCCTCAAATGTAATTGTTGAATGAAAAAAAATCAGCAAAAAAAAAAAAGTATAACAGTCACACAATCAAAAATATGGACACATATGGAAACACACATGCACAGAGAGACACAGGATCAAATTCAGTCAACCAGTCTAAATATATTGAATTTAAATCATACAATAAGATGCTCCCATAAAAACGCTCTCTCGCCCTCTCTCTCTCTCTCTCTGTCACACACACACACACACACACACACACACACACACACACACACACTAGCAGCAGCAGCAGCCAAATAGCCTGGGAGCTGCTGAATTTGAATCCACCAATCAGAGAGGCTGTATACTTTTTCCCGCCAAAACAGGTGCAGCTGTTTTTACACACATGCAGCACAGAGACAGGATTTGTGCTGTCTATTTTTCATAGTGAGGATTCCCCTCAAACAAATGGCTATAATTTCCTAACCGTAGGGGCTAGAACAGTCATTCTTACACCGTTTTGTTCAGAAGAGATGGGGGATCTTAACGTATTGACAATTTATCATTACAATATGAATTATTGAAGATATTTGACTTCTAATGTACCATAACTGAGTAGAGGCAAAGCGAAAACTGCCTTGACATGCCCTCAAACAATGCTTTCTAACTCTAAATCTATTTGGAGTATCGATATCATTCTTTCACCGTAAGAGACAGCAGGCTTTGGTGAACAATCATGGAAATTTTCAGGTCTGTGTGGAAATCCATCAAAAGATATGACGAGAGAAAAAAGTGCCTCATTTCCAGAGTTTGAAATCTGAAGAAATCTGAGCGAGGGATGAATTTCCTACCCTCAAACAAACCCAATTCATGGCCAAATGGTAATAGGTGAGAAAGAAATTCTTGAATTGTGAGCGTCAGGAGTGTCTGAAGATATATTGGCACAAGCCTCATGTCTTAACTTTGCTGCGTTGAGATATGACGATTTGAAAATGCCTCTCATTAGAGAAATCCAGCGGTGATTTTGAACAAGCTCTCCATTGACTTTCTATGCAGTTTTCAGACTTTGTGTTGGTGTGAGGAGATTTGCCAAAATTCTATTATATAGAAATACTGTAATCAGCACATATACTGTAACATTTTAGAAATTCCTCCACTTAGTAGTAATACTATAACATAACACAAATGTTATGATGAGTTGAGCGGCTGGTACTCTGGTGCAGTCAGCACAATCTGGAGCTGAACACTCTTAAAACTGTAGAGATGACAGTGGACTTCAGGAGACATCCCTCAACTCTGCCACCCCTCATCATATCAGACAGCCCTGTGTCGACTGTGGAGATCTTCAAGTTGCTGGGTACCACCATCTCCCAGGACCTGAAGTGGGAGACCAACATCACCTCCATCCTCAAAAAGACCCAGCAGAGGATGTACTTCCTGAGACAACTGGGGAAGTACAGTCTTCCACAGGAGCTGCTGATCCAGTTCTACACTGCAGTCATTGAGTCTGTCCTGTGCTCCTCCATCACAGTCTGGTATGGTGCAGCCACTAAACAGGACAGGTGCAGACTGCAGCGGACTGTACGGGCAGCAGAAAGGATCATCGGCGGCCCCTGCCCTCCATCCAGGATCTGTACCTCTCAAGAACCAGGAAACGGGCAGGGAAAATCATCACAGACCCCTCACACCCTGGACACAGACTTTTTGATCTGCTGCCCTCTGGCAGACGGTACAGAAGCCTGCAGACCAGGACCACCCGACACAGGAACAGTTTCTTTCCCTCGCCATCTCCCTTCTAAACAGTTGAACTGTCACACTGCTCCCCACTGCCAGACTGCAACTGCACCTTATGTACATTCTGTAGTATTCATTCCACCTCATTTCATTTCTGTATTTTATGTATATACGTTTAGATTAGTTATTTATAGTTGGTTTACACAGCTTTGTGTATGTATGTGTATGCATGTGTAATGTATATATAGATACGTGTGTGTGTGTGTGTGTGTGTGTGTGTGTGTGTGAGATTTACATTGCTGTGCTCGAGAGCCACCATCTACCGGAACGAAATTCCTTGTATTTGTCTGCACATATACTTGGCCAATAAACACGATTCTGATGATTTGGCACAAAACCATGATTTGGCAAAAATACTATGATTGAGCAGAAATACTATGATTGAGCAGAAGTACTAAGATGTAGTAAAAGTACTTTGATTTAAGAGAAACCAATTATGGAGGAGTAATACTTTAAAATGGGAGAAATATTGATACACACACATATTCACAGAGCCTAAAGGGAAGAGTATTTGTGCCATGGAGTGTTAAGAAGAATCTGAGGTCCATATTAGAAAAGCTGGTAAAAAGTTTGCAGAATTGTAATAAATGATGAATATGAATTAGTGGTCTGTGATAGTGTATTAATTTGTAGGGCAAAAACATATTGTCCAAGGTGGAGTTGAACCCCGACCTTTGTGTTGCAGACCTGTGTCATTACCAGCTGCGCCACTGGGAAAGACAGTGGGCTCTTGGGAAACAGGGTGATGAGCAGTCAGAATTAGATCGCAGTGAGAGGCAAAGCGCCGTTTTTGGAGTTACAAAACGTCGTGTAACTCAAAAACTAGGTGGACTAGAAGCATAATTCTTGTACTGGGTGAATCAGCGGACTTTGGTGTACTTTGACTGCGATTTTCATTGCTCTTTGTACATCCGTCGCTGAGATATGACGAGAGAAGAAACGGCAGACCTCAGATATGATTGGCTGGGGAGCTGGCAGAAATATATAGTAATAGTGTGATTAAGCATAAATACTACATTTAGCAGAAATACTATATTAAGCACAAATCCTATAAAAAGCAGAAATACTATATTAAGCACAAATCCTATAAAAGCAGAAATACTATATTAAGCAATATAAATATCCTATAAAAATCCTATAAAAAGCAAAAATACTGTAATATGATTTGGTAGAAAACTATAATTAATCAGAAATACTATATTGGGCAGAAATACTATATTTAGCACAAATCTTATAAAATAGCAGAAATAGTATGATTCAGCACAATAGTAATAACTTAAACAGAAAAATTGGAAAAGCAAAATGGACAGCTGAAAAAAATGCTGAACATGCTAAGGGTCCTTCAAATGTACTTGTTAAATGAAAAAAAAAACTCAGAAAAAAAGTGTAACAGTCACACAATCACAAATATGGAAACATATGGAAACACACATGCACAGAGAGACACACACAGGATCAAATTCAGTCAACCAGTCTAAATATATTGAATTTAAATCATACAATAAGATGCTCCCATAAAAACTCTGTCTCGCCCTCTCTTTCTCTCTCTCTGTCACACACACACACACACACACACACACACACACACACACACACAGGGAGAGAGGAGCAAGTTTCTAGGTCATTCAAGCAGCCTGGGAGCTGCTAAATTTGAATCCACCAATCAGAGAGGCTGTGTACTTTTCCCGCCAAAACAGGTGCAGCCGTTTTACACACTCAGAACAGAGAGAGGCAGGATTTTTGCAGTCTATTTCTCATAGTGAGGATTCCTCTCAAACAAATGGCCATAATTTCCTAACCGTAGGGGCTAGAACGGTCATTCTTACACCGTTTTGTTCAGAAGAGATGGGGAATCTTCAAGTGTTGACAATTTATCATTAAAATATGAATTATTGAAGATATTTGACTTGTAATGCACCATAACTGAGTAGAGGCAAGCGAAAACTGCCTTGACTTGCCCTCAAACAACGCTTTCTAACTCTAAATCTATTTGGAGTATCGATATCATTCTTTCACCGTAAGAGACAGCA
Organism: Oreochromis aureus; assembly: GCF_013358895.1. NCBI lineage: Eukaryota > Metazoa > Chordata > Actinopteri > Cichliformes > Cichlidae > Oreochromis > Oreochromis aureus. The sequence goes on along the minus strand of NC_052946.1, from coordinate 21,166,938 downwards.
GGCTTTGGTGAACAGTCATGGAAATTTTCAGGTCTCTGTGGAAATCCAAAAAAAAGATATGACGAGAGAAAAAAGTTGTTCATTTCCAGAGTTTGAAATCTGAAGAAATCTGAGCGAAGGACGAATTTCCTACCCTCAAACAAGTCTAACTCATTTCAGAACGGTAATAGGTGAGAAAAAAATTCTTGAATTGTGAGCGTCAGGAGTGTCTGAAGATATACGGGACAAGCCTCATGTTTTAACTTCGCTTCGTTAAGGAGATATGACGATTCGAATATGCCTGTCATTACAGAAATCAAGCGATGATTTTGAACAAACTCTCCATTGACTTTCTATGGAGAGTTTTCCGACTTTTTGTGTTGGTCTGAGGAGATTTGCCAAAATTCTATAAATCTCACAACAATGATGGTGACATTTTCTGAAAGCCAGCAAAAATACCTACGTTTTGATGTATAATTTGTGGAAGTTGAGTGAAAATTGAGCAAGTAGCAAGAAGTTGTTCGGACATGAAGAGAAGACTCATGAAACCTACAGTGGCACACTGGAAGCCAAGTGCATAGCAACCATAACAACGCATGTATTTTGTGAAAATCACAAAAATGAAACTCAAAACTTAAAGAGGGATAAGATGAAAACGGTAACAGATATGAAAAAGCTGAATCATTCATGAATAGCCCAATAATTTGTGAACATTTTAAAATTTGAATGGTTGTTCTAGGCGAAAGTATGAGAATGTAGTTAAGTTTCAAAAATAAGCAAGTTTTAGCAGAATTGTGGAAGTTTCCCATTCATTTCAATGGGACAAATTAAAGGAAAAAAGCTTAATATTTTAAAAAGTATAATAGCATAAAATACCAAAAGTCATAGCCATCATTAGCAGAAATAGCAGAATAGTTTAAAATTTGAACGGTGAAAATCGGCTGAAAATTGTTAAAGTAGTTAAGTGCCAAAAAACGTACAAAAAGTGGCAACTAGAATAATAAAGTATAAAGAATAAAGAGAAACAGGAACTCAATAGTGTGGATGCTTAAAGCATCCACACAATAAAGTATAAAGAATAAAGAGAAACAGGAACTCAATAGTGTGGATGCATAAAGCATCCACACAATAAAGAGAAACAGGAACTCAATAGTGTGGAAGCCCTTTTAGGGCATCCACACAACTAGAAAAATCTGCATTTCCTGCGAAAATGCAGTGTGGATGCTTTAAAGCTGAAGGTGTCTGCTGAAACTAGCTGAAAAAGCTGAAAAGTTGCAGAAATTGTAAAAACTTTGCAGAAGCAAAGGAACTTTGCTAAAATGTAGTAACTTAGCAGAACTGTAATATCTTAGAGGAAACATAAGACTTGGCAGAAATACAATAGCATAGCAGAACTTAGCAGAAATATTGTAACTTACCAGAAACACGATAACTTCTAGAAAATACAAAAATTTAGGAGAAATAGTATAAGATAACAGAAAGAATATATTTAGCCAAACATTCTTAAACATTACAGAAATACTATGATTTAGAGAAACAGTACAACATAGCAGAAATGCTGTAATTTGACAGAAATACTATATTTGGCAGAAATACTATATTTAGCACAAATCTTATAAAATAGCAGAAATAGTATGGTTTAGCAGAAATGCTGTATTTAGCACAAATACTGAAAAGCAGCAGAAATGCTATGACTTAGCACAATACTAATAACTTAAATAGAAAAATTGGAAAAGCAAAATGGACAGCTGAAAAAATCCTGAACATGCTAAGGGTCCCTCAAATGTAATTGTTAAATGAAAAAAAAAAATCAGCAAAAAAAAGTATAACAGTCACACAATCACAAATATGGACACATATTGAAACACACAACCACAGAGAGACACACACAGGATCAAATTCAGTCAACCAGTCTAAATATATTGAATTAAAATCATACAATAAGATGCTCCCATAAAAACTCTCTCTCGCCCTCCCTTTCTCTCTCTCTCTGTCTCACACACACACACACACACACACACACACACACACACACACACACACACACACACAGGAGAGATAAGTAAGTTTCTAGGTCAGTCAAGCAGCCTGGGACCTGCTAAATTTGAATCCACCAATCAGAGAGGCTGTGTACTTTTTCCCGCCAAAACAGGTGCACCTGTTTTTACACACACACAGCACAGAGACACGATTTGTGCTGACTACTCATTCTCACACCGTTTTGTTCAGAAGAGATGGGGGAATCTTAAAGTGTTGACAATTTATCATTAAAATATGAATTATTGAAGATATTTGACTTCTAATGCATCATAACTGAGTAGAGGCAAAGCAAAAACTGCTTTGACTTGCCCTCAAACAACGCTTTGTAACTCTAAATCTATATGGAGTATCGATATCATTGTTTCACCGTGAAGACACAGCAGGCTTTGGTGAACAGTCATGGAAATTTTCAGGTCTCAGGTCTAACATTCTATTGTTCAGAAGACATGGGGAATCATCAAGTGTTGTCTTTTAAAAGAAAATATGAATAATTATAGATATATGACATAGATGATTGGTTGTCTTAGAAGCCATGAAAGCCCCAATATGCAAATTTGAATGTCTCAGCCCTCAGATATGATTGGCTGGCTGGGAAGGCATGAAGGCCTCAATATGCAAATCTGAATGTGTAAGCCCTCAGATGGGATTGGCTGGCTGGGAAGGCATGAAGGCCTCAATATGCAAATTTGAATGTCTCAGCCCTCAGATATGATTGGCTGGTTGGGAAGTCGTGCATGACTTGATATATCAATTTGAAAATTACAGTCCTCACAGAGGATTGGCTCCTTAAGGAGCTGGCAGGAATACATAGAAATACTATGATTACCCAGAAACACCGCGCTTAGTAGAAATATTATGTTTTAGCACAAATACTATAAAATAGCAGAAATAGTATGATTTAGCACAAATGCTGTATTTAGCACAAATACTGAAAAGCAGCAGAAATGCTATGACTTAGCACAATAATAATAACTTAAATAGAAAATTGGAAAAGCAAAATGAACAGCTGAAAAATGCTGAACATTCTAAGGGTCCCTCAAATGTAATTGTTAAATGAAAAAAAAAAATCAGCAAAAAAAAGTATAACAGTCACACAATCAAAAATATGGACACATATGGAAACACACATGCACAGAGAGACACACAGGATCAAATTCAGTCAACCAGTCTAAATATATTGAATTTAAATCATACAATAAGATGCTCCCATAAAACTCTCTCTCGCCTCTCTTTTTTCTCTCTCTCACACACACACACACACACACACACACACACACACACACACACACACACACACACACACACACACAGCAGCAGCAGCAGCCAAACAGCCTGGGAGCTGCTGAATTTGAATCCACCAACCGAGAGGCTGTGTACTTTTTTCCCGCCAAAACAGGTGCACCTGTTTTTACACACATGCAGCACAGAGACAGGATTTGTGCTGTCTATTCTTCATAGTGAGGATTCCCTCAAACAAATGGCTATAATTTCCTAACCGTAGGGGCTAGAACGGTCATTCTTGCAACCGTTTTGTTCAGAAGAGATGGGGGATCTTAAAGTGTTGACAATTTATCTTGAAAATATGAATTAGTGAAGATATTTGACTTCTAATGCACCATAACTGAGTAGAGGCAAAGCGAAAACTGCCTTGACTTGCCCTCAAACAATGCTTTCTAACTCTAAATCTATTTTGAGTATCGATATCATTCTTTCAGTGTAAGAGACAGCAGGCTTTGGTGAACAGTCATGGAAATTTTCAGGTCTGTGTGGAAATCCATCAAAAAGATATGACGAGAGAAAAAGTGCCTCATTTCCAGAGTTTGAAATCTGAAGAAATCTGAGCGAGGGATGAATTTCCTACCCTCAAACAAATCCAATTCATGGCCAAATGGTAATAGGTGAGAAAGAAATTTTGAATTGTGAGCGTCAGGAGTGTCTGAAGATATATTGGCACAAGCCTCATGTCTTAACTTTGCTGCGTTGAGATATGACGATTTGAAAATGCCTCTCATTAGAGAAATCCAGTGGTGATTTTGAACAAGCTCTCCATTGACTTTCTATGCAGTTTTCAGACTTTGTGTTGGTGTGAGGAGATTTGCCAAAATTCTATTATACAGAAATACTGTAATCAGCACATATACTGTAACATTTTAGAAATTCCTCCACTTAGTAGTAATACTATAACATAACACAAATGTTATGTTGAGTTGAGCGGCTGGTACTCTGGTGCAGTCAGCACAATCTGGAGCTGAACACTCTTAAAACTGTAGAGATGACAGTGGACTTCAGGAGACATCCTCAACTCTGCCCCCCTCATCATATCAGACAGCCCTGTGTCGACTGTGGAGATCTTCGTTGCTGGGTACCACCATCTCCCAGGACCTGAAGTGGGAGACCAACATCAACTCCATCCTCTCAAAAGACCCAGCAGAGGATGTACTTCCTGAGACAACTGGGGAAGTACAGTCTTCCACAGGAGCTGCTGATCCAGTTCTACACTGCAGTCATTGAGTCTGTCCTGTGCTCCTCCATCACAGTCTGGTATGGTGCAGCCACTAAACAGGACAGGTGCAGACTGCAGCGGACTGTACGGGCAGCAGAAAGGATCATCGGCGCCCCCTGCCCTCCATCCAGGATCTGTACCTCTCAAGAACCAGGAAACGGGCAGGGAAAATCATCACAGACCCCCTCACACCCTGGACACAGACTTTTTGATCTGCTGCCCTCTGGCAGACGGTACAGAAGCCTGCAGACCAGGACCACCCGACACAGGAACAGTTTCTTTCCCTCGCCATCTCCCTTCTAAACAGTTGAACTGTCACACTGCTCCCACTGCCAGACTGCAACTGCACCTTATGTACATTCTGTAGTATTCATTCCACCTCATTTCATTTCTGTATTTTATGTATATACGTTTAGATTAGTTATTTATAGTTGGTTTACACAGCTTTGTGTATGTATGTGTATGCATGTGTAATGTATATATAGATACGTGTGTGTGTGGGTGCGTGTGTGTGTGTGTGTGTGAGAGATTTACATTGCTGTGCTCGAGAGCCACCATCTACCAGAACCAAATTCCTTGTATTTGTCTGCACATATACTTGGCCAATAAACACGATTCTGATGATTTGGCACAAAAACCATGATTTGGCAAAATACTATGATTTAGCAGAAATACTATGATTGAGCAGAAGTACTAAGATGTAGTAAAAGTACTTTGATTTAACAGAAATACAATTATGGAGGAGTAATACTTTAAAATGGGAGAAATATTGATACACACACACATTCACAGAGCCTAAAGGGAAGAGTATTTGTGCCATGGAGTGTTACTTAAGAATCTGAGGTCCATATTAGAAAAGCTGGTAAAAGTTTTCAGAATTGTAATAAATGATGAATATGAATTAGTGGTCTGTGATAGTGTATTAATTTGTAGGGGAAAAACATGCTGTCCAAGGTGGAGTTGAACCCACGACCTTTGGGTTGCAGATCTGTGTCATTACCAGCTGCGCCACTGGGAAAGACAGTGAGCTCTTGGGAAACAGGGTGATGAGCAGTCAGAATCAGATCGCGGTGAGAGGCAAAGAGCGCCGTTTTTGGAGTTACAAAACGTCGTGTAACTCAAAAACTAGGTGGACTAGAAGCATAATTCTTGTACTGGGTGAATCAGCGGACTTTGGTGTACTTTGACTGCGATTTTCATTGCTCTTTGTACATCCGTCGCTGAGATATGACGAGAGAAGAAACGGCAGACCTCAGATATGATTGGCTGGCTGGGAAGCTGGCAGAAATATATAGTAATAGTGTGATTAAGCATAAATACTACATTTAGCAGAAATACTGTATTAAGCACAAATCCTATAAAAAGCAGAAATACTATATTAAGCACAAATCCTATAAAAAGCAGAAATACTATATTAAGCAATATAAATATCCTATAAAAATGGTATAAAAGCAAAAATACTTTAATATGATTTGGTAGAAAACTATAATTAATCAGAAATACTATATTTAGCACAAATCTTATAAAATAGCAGAAATAGTATGATTCAGCACAATAGTAATAACTTAAACAGAAAAATTGGAAAAGCAAATGGACAGCTGAAAAAATGCTGAACATGCTAAGGGTCCTTCAAATGTACTTGTTAAATGAAAAAAAAAACTCAGCAAAAACGTGTAACAGTCACACAATCACAAATATGGAAACATATGGAAACACACATGCACAGAGAGACACACACAGGATCAAATTCAGTCAACCAGTCTAAATATATTGAATTTAAATCATACAATAAGATGCTCCCATAAAAACTCTGTCTCGCCGCCTCTTTCTCTCTCTCTCTCTCACACACACACACACACACACACACACACACACACACACACACACACACACAGGAGAGAGGAGCAACTTGTTAGGTCATTCAAGCAGCCTGGGAGCTGCTAAATTTGAATCCACCAATCAGAGAGGCTGTGTACTTTTTCCCGCCAAAACAGGTGCACGCAGCACAGAGAGACACAGGATTTTTGCAGTCTATTTCTCATAATGACGACTCCCCTCAAACAAATGACCATAATTTCCCAACCGTAGGGGCTAGAACGGTCATTCTTACAACCGCTTTGTTCAGAAGAGATGGGGAATCTTCAAGTGTTGACAATTTATCATTAAAATATGAATTATTGAAGATATTTGACTTGGAATGCACCATAACTGAGGAGAGGCGAAGCAAAACTGCCTTGACTTGCCCTCAAACAAAGCTTTGTAACTCTAAATCTATTTGGAGTATCGATATCATTCTTTCACCGTAAGAGACAGCAGGCTTTGGTGAACAGTCATGGAAATTTTCAGGTCTCTGAAATCCATCAAAAGATATGACGAGAGAAAAAGTGCCTCATTTCCAGAGTTTGAAATCTGAAGAAATCGGAGCGAGGGACGAATTTCCTACCCTCAAACAAACCCAATTCATGGCCAAATGGTAATAGGTGAGAAAGAATTTCTTGAATTGTGAGCGTCAGGAGTGTCTGAAGATATATTGGCACAAGCCTCATGTCTTAACTTTGCTGCGTTCTCAGGAGATATGACGATTTGAAAATGCCTCTCATTAGAGAAATCCAGCGGTGATTTTGAACAAGCTCTCCATTGACTTTCTATGCAGAGTTTCCAGACTTTGTGTTGGTCTGAGGAGATTTGCCAAAATTCTATTATACAGAAATACTGTAATCAGCACATATACTGTAACATGACAGAAATTCCTCCACTCAGTAGTAATAGTATAACATAACACAAATATCATGATTTGGCACAAAAACCATGATTTGGCAAAATACTATGATTGAGCAGAAGTACTAAGATGTAGTAAAAGTACTTTGATTTAACAGAAATACAATTATGGAGGAGTAATACTTTAAAATGGGAGAAATATTGATACACACACACATACACAGAGCCTAAAGGGAACAGTATTTGTGCCATGGAGTGTTAACAAGAATCTGAGGTCCATATTAGAAAAGCTGCTAAAATCATAAAAGTTTGCAGAATTTTAATAAATGATCAATATGAATTAGTGGTCTGTGATAGTGTAGTAAATTGTAGGTAAAAAACATGTTGACCAAGGTGGAATTGAACCCACGACCTTTGGGTTGTAGACCTGTGTCATTACAAACTGTGCCACAGGGAAACAGAAGGAGTGCCTGGAAAACAGGGTGATGAGCAGTCAGAATTAGATCGCGGTGAGAGGCAAAGAGTGCCGCTTTTTTGGAGTTACAAAACGTCATGTAACTCAAAAACTAGATGGACTAGAACCATAATTTTATACTGGGTGAATCAGCGGACTTTGGTGTACTTTGACTGTGATTTGCATTGCTTTTTGTACATCTGTCGCTGAGATATGACGAGAGAAGAAAGGGCAGACCTCAGATATGATTGGCTGGCTGGGAAGCCGTCAGGCCCTGATACGTAAATTTGAATGTCTCAGTCCTCACAGAGGACCTGGCAAAATATATAGAAATAGTATGATTAAGCATAAATACTACATTTAGCAGAAATAGTATAAAAAGCAAAATACTATATTAAGCACAAATCCTATAAAAAGCAGAAATACTATATTAAGCAATATAAATATCGTATAAAAATCCTAAAAAAAAAGCAAAAATACTGTACTATGATTTGGTAGAAAACTATAATTAATCAGAAATACTATATTTGGCAGAAATACTATATTTAGCACAAATCCTATAAAAGAGCAGAAATAATATGATTTAGCACAATAGTAATAACTTAAACAGAAAAATTGGAAAAGCAAAATGGACAGCTGAAAAATGCTGAACATGCTAAGGATCCTTCAAATGTCATTGTTAAATGAAAAAATCAGCAAAAAAAAGTATAACAGTCACACAATCACAAATATGGACACATGAAAACACACATGCACAGAGAGACACACACACACGATCCAATTCAGTCAACCAGTCTAAATATATTGAATTTGAATCTTACAATGAGATCATCCCATAAAAGGCTTTCGCTTTCTCTCTCTCTCTCTCTCTCACACACACACACACACACACACACACACAAGATCCAATTCAGTAAACCATTCTAAATATATTGAATTTGAATCTTACAATGAGATCATCCCATAAAAAGGCTCTCTCTCTCTCTCTCTGTCACACACACACACACACACACACACACACACACACAAGATCCAATTCAGTCAACCAGTCTAAATATATTGAATTTGAATCTTACAATGAGATCATCCCATAAAAGCTCTCTCTCTCTCTCTCTCTCTCTCTCTCTCACACACACACACACACACACACACACACACACACACACACACACACACACACACACACACACACACACACACAAGATCCAATTCAGTCAACCAGTCTAAATATATTGAATTTGAATCTTACAATGAGATCATCCCATAAAAGTCTCTCTCTCTCTCTCTCTCTCTCTCTCTCGCTCTCTGTCACACACACACACACACACACACACACACACACACACACACACACACACACACACACAGACACACACACAGAGAGAAGTAAGTTTCTAGCTCAGTCAAGCAGCCTGGGAGCTGCTGAATTTGAATCCACCAATCAGAGAGCCTGTGCACTTTTTCCCGCCAAAACAGGTGCACGCAGCACAGAGAGACACAGGATTTTTGCAGTCTATTTCTCATAATGACGACTCCCCTCAAACAAATGACCATAATTTCCAACCGTAGGGGCTAGAACGGTCATTCTTACACCGCTTTGTTCAGAAGAGATGGGGAATCTTAAAGTGTTGACAATTTATCATTAAAATATGAATTATTAAAGATATTTGACTTGGAATGCACCATAACTGAGTAGAGCAAAGAAAAAACTGCCTTGACTTGCCCTCAAACAATGCTTTCTAACTCTAAATCTATTTGGAGTATCAATATCATTCTTTCACCGTAAGAGACAGCAGGCTTTGGTGAACAGTCATGGAAATTTTCAGGTCTTTGTGGAAATCCATGAAAAGATATGACGAGAGAAAAAGTGGTTCATTTCCAGAGTTTGAAATCTGAAGAAATCTGAGCGAAGGACTAATTTCCTACCCTCAAACAAGTTAACTCATTTCAGAACGGTAATAGGTGAGAAAGAAATTCTTGAATTGTGAGCGTCAGGAGTGTCTGAAGATATACTGGGACAAGCCTTATGTTTTAACTTCGCTTCGTTAAGGAGTTATGACGATTCGAAAATGCCTCTCATTACAGAAATCAAGCGGTGATTTTGAACAAACTCTCCATTGACTTTCTATGGAGAGTTTTCCGACTTTGTGTTGGTCTGAGGAGATTTGCCAAAATTCTATAAATCCCACAACAATGATAGTGACATTTTCTGAAAGCCAGCAAAAATACCTACGTTTTGATGTATAATTTGTGGGAGTTGAGTGAAAATTAATCAAGTAGCAAGAAGTTGTTCGGACATGAAGAGAAAATTGCCAAAGGTACAGTGGCTCACTTAGAACCAACTGCATAGCAACCATAACAACGCATGTATTTTGTGAAAATCACAATTTTGCAACTCAAAACTTAAAGAGGATAGGATGAAAATGGTAACAGATATGAAAAAGCTGAATCATTAATGAATAGCCCAATAATTTTAGAACATTTTAAAGTTTGAATGGTTGTTCTACGTGAAAGTAGGAAAAAGTAGTTAAGTTTCAAAAACAAGCAAAATTTAGCAGAATTGCAGAAGTTTCCCATTCATTTCAATGGGACAAATTAAAGGAAAAAGTGGAATATTTTAAAAAGTATAATAGTAATAAACACCAAAAGATATAGCGATCATTAGCAGAAATAGCAGAATAGTTTAAAATTCGAACGGTGAAAATCGGCTGAAAATTGTGGAAGTAGTTAAGTGCCAAAAAAAGTGAAAAAGTGGCAACTAGAATAATAATAACTAGAAAAATTTGCATTTCCTGCGAAAATGCAGTGTGGATGCTGTAAAGCTGAAGCTGTCAGCTGAAACTAGCTGAAAAAGTTGAAAAGTTGCAGAAATTGTAAAACCTTTGCAAAAAATTGTAATAACTTTGCAGAAGCATAAGAACTTAGCAAAAATGTAAGTACTTAGCAGAACTGCAATAACATAAAGAAACCATAATACTTGGCAGAAATACAATAACATAGCAGAACTTAGCAGCAGAAATTAGAATAAATATTGTAACTTAGCAGAAACAAGATAACTTTTCAGAAATACAGGATTTTAGCAAACATGGTACAAGATTACATAGATACTTTTATTTAAACAAAAATACCTAAACATTGCACAAATACTGTGATTTAGGACAAATACTACAACATAGCAGAAATGCTGTAATTCAGCAAATATACTATGCTATGGCACAAATAGAAAGAATATGCTCAAATACTATGATTTTGCTCAAATAATATGATTAAGCAATAATACTAAGATTTAGCAGAAATACTGTATTTAGCACAAATACCGAAAAGTAGCAGAAATACTGTAATTTAGCATAATAGTAATAACTTGCACAATTACAAATATGGACATGGTAAATGGCCTGTATTTATATAGCGCTTTTATGGTCCCTAAGGACCCCAAAGCTCTTTACATATCCAGTCATTCACCCATTCACTCCCAACTCTTGAGCCACGATCGCCCTATATATGGAAACACACATGCACAGAGACACACACAGGATCCAATTCAATCAACCAGTGTAAATATATTGATTTTAAATCACACAATAAGATACACCCATAAAAAGGTTCTCTCTCTCTCTCTCTCTCTGTCATACACACACACACACACACACACACACACACGCAGCAGCAGCAGAAGCAAGTGAACAAACAGGGGCTGTACATACAGTGTTTCCTGTATGTTTCTAGGTAGGTCAAAAAGCCTGGAGCTGCTTAATTTGAATCCACCAATCAGAAAGGCTATGTACTTTTCGCCAAAACAGGTGCACCTGTTTTTACACACGCAGCACAGAGACAGGATTTGTGCAGTCTATTTTTCATAGTGAGGACTCCTCTCAAACAAATGGCTATAATTTCCTTACCAGCTGCGCCACTGGGAAAGACAGTGAGCTCTTGGGAAACAGGGTGATGAGCAGTCAGAAGTAGATCGCGGTGAGAGGAAAGAGCGCCGTTTTTTGGAGTTACAAAACGTCGTGTAACTCAAAAACTAGGTTGACTAGAAGCATAATTTTGTACTGGGTGAATCAGCGGACTTCCTGAGACAACTGGGGAAGTACAGTCTTCCACAGGAGCTGCTGATCCAGTTCTACACTGCAGTCATTGGCTGTGTCCCAATTCAGGGTATGCACGCTGAAGCACGCACACCACGCGCACTACGTGCGGTCGCGCATACTACAAGTATGGGAAGTGCGGAAGTGAGAGGCTTGTGAAATGGGACGGTCTAGCCTTTCGTCGCGCTGTTCAGGTTGCCTAGCAACCATGATACTAACCGCATGAAATGTTTCATACAGCTTTGTGTGACAGAAATGAAGGAGAAAAAATGTTTTGTTGGTCATTCATTTTTGTCATGACATCACTTAGTTGAGACCACAGGACTGCTTGCTCATAGGGGGTCATATGATTGTTGGGTTTTTCTCTGTATTTATTATTGTGCTATCTACTGTACAATATAAAGCGCCTTGAGGCGACTTTTGTTGTGATTTGGCGCTATATAAATAAAATTGAATTGAATTGAATTGAATTAAAACATGATAGTTGGGCTTCATTTCTGTACTGAAGTCATTTCAATATTAGTTAGTAAATAATAATTAGCTAATGTTGTTCATGAGACTAAAGTCATCTCACTGTGGTAATGTTAATATAATATGGACAATATTATATGTATTGTCAGAATATATCTATATATATCTATATCTATATATATAGATATAGATATATATCTCTATCTCTATATCTATATATCTATATCTATATCCATCTATCCATCCATCCGTATATACATACGTATATACATATGTGTATATATATATGAGCTTGAACTCTGGGTAAAAGATGCAAGTAGCAGTTATTTATATTTCCTATCACCTTAAATCTTCACTCAAAGACAAGTATCTCTGACAGTGTATATACAGATGTATTATATATAAGAGACAAACATTGTTCTTTCAATATGTTGGCATTACTAAATTTGGCTCAATGCTTATATATATGTGTAAAAAGAAAATGTACGAGCTGTGATAACCGTTTCTAATAGAATGAAGATCAGACTGGTATATGAAATATTCCTTTATTGGGTGAGAAAATCAGACCATGTCATAACTGCTTTAAGTCATACAGAATAGATATCAGAGCCTTAAACAGGCTGACTTCTGCTAAATGGGCCAAACTGGGCAGAAAGTACACAAACACATAACATCCTTATAGAATATGATGTAACACTATAGATCAACTTACCTCAGAATATATAAAGCATATAAACAATTACAGCAATATGATGCAACAAACACAGCAGTGCTACTAATCCAAAATACTCAAAGCTTCATAGAACTGAAACAAACATTTATCTTTAGCTCCATTCTGCTGCTGATACATACTTTAGGTTTCTGAATATTAAACTTGTTGCTGCCTTTCATAGTGTGTAACTTGAAGGCCCTGAGTACTTTCTCCCACACTGAAAACACTGGAATGATCAAATTATTTGAACATTACCTAATAAGACTGATTCAGGACAGACAATTAGTTATTTTAAACTTTTCTAGCAGTCCTTCACAAACAGGGAACAGTCTGTCTATTCTCTCCATCTGTCAGCTGCTGCTGGCTCTTCCTCCTCCTCTTCCTCACACACTCCTGAGTTTGTCCTGGTGGATCATCAGGGTGCAAAGCCTCACAGATGATGTGCAGCAGTGGGTCCCTCAGTCTGTCCTCACTCTGGACACTTGTAGTTGTCACACATGGAAATCAAATGTGTGATAAGCTGCAGGATTCAAACACAAGTGTAACTTATAAATACATGTTCATACTTTTATTCCACAATCAGAGAGAGAGAAACAGAGAGAGAGTGCAGGACAGACAGACAGGTGACAGTCTCAGGTGTACACACTGCTACAAAACAGCACAAGAGAAGGAGGATTTAGTGTTTGTGTTATTACGAGTGCTAAACAAGAAGAGTTCTAGATGGTCCAGTGGACACATGTGTGACTCCTGTCATTAAAGCATCTTTCTTTCAGCTTAACGAGTGAACCGTCAGCTCGTTCAAACACACGTTAAAGTCCGTTTGGCTCGACACCACCGAACAGAGGCAGCAATATAACATAGCTAACATTAACAGTGCAGTGAATCCTGCTTGTGCCGTCATATTCAGGACTGCAAACCGAGCAGCATCACTGACTTTCAGCTTGTTGTGTTTGTGGATATATGACTGACTTTAATTATCCATAAAACCATCACATTCTCTGTAAGATTAAGGTCAACTATATATATATGTATATATATTTAGAAGTAGAGGCTTTAAAACCAAGTTACCGCTGAAAGTACAAACATCACTAATGTCACATAACTTTGCCGACATGTGGCCAACAGTAATGTTTTAATGTTCTTAAACATTCGCACATAAATAAGTGACATAATATTCAGTACTTACTTTTGACAGTTCACTCTTCGGCCGCACCCTTCTGCCGTATTTTGCGGCAAAATTATCCACACCCACCGCCGCTATGGATTGTGGGATATATAGTCACCCGCAAGCGTGCATCGGACCACGCTTGATATTTGGGGAAATCGACGGAGCATTTGGAGTATGCATTTGAAGTACACTTTGAATTGGGACAGCCGTCGTCGCGTGGCGGTGACGTAATCGCACTTGAAATGCGTACTTCAAGCGTGCATACCCTGAATTGGGACACAGCCATTGAGTCTGTCCTGTGCTCCTCCATCACAGTCTGGTATGGTGCAGCCACTAAACAGGACAGGTGCAGACTGCAGCGGACTGTACGGGCAGCAGAAAGGATCATCGGCGCCCCCTGCCCTCCATCCAGGATCTGTACCTCTCAAGAACCAGGAAACGGGCAGGGAAAATCATCACAGACCCCTCACACCCTGGACACAGACTTTTTGATCTGCTGCCCTCTGGCAGACGGTACAGAAGCCTGCAGACCAGGACCACCCGACACAGGAACAGTTTCTTTCCCCTCACCATCTCCCTTCTAAACAGTTGAACTGTCACACTGCTCCCACTGCCAGACTGCAACTGCACCTTATGTACATTCTGTAGTATTCATTCCACCTCATTTCATTTCTGTATTTTATGTATATACGTTTAGATTAGTTATTTATAGTTGGTTTACACAGCTTTGTGTATGTATGTGTATGCATGTGTAATGTATATATAGATACGTGTGTGTGTGTGTGTGTGTGTGTGTGTGTGTGTGTGTGTGTGTGTGTGTGTGTGAGATTTACATTGCTGTGCTCGAGAGCCACCATCTACCGGAACCAAATTCCTTGTATTTGTCTGCACATATACTTGGCCAATAAACACGATTCTGATGATTTGGCACAAAACCATGATTTGGCAAAAATACTATGATTTAGCAGAAATACTATGATTGAGCAGAAGTACTAAGATGTAGTAAAAGTACTTTGATTTAAGAGAAACCAATTATGGAGGAGTAATACTTTAAAATGGGAGAAATATTGATACACACACACATTCACAGAGCCTAAAGGGAAGAGTATTTGTGCCATGGAGTGTTAAGAAGAATGTGAGGTCCATATTAGAAAAGCTGGTAAAAGTTTTGAGAATTGTAATAAATGATGAATATGAATTAGTGGTCTGTGATAGTGTATTAATTTGTAGGGCAAAAAACGTGTTGTCCGAGGTGGAGTTGAACCTGCGACCTTTGTGTTGTAGAGCTGTGTCATTACCAGCTGCGCCACTGGGAAAGACAGTGAGCCCTTGGGGAACAGGGTGATGAGCAGTCAGAATTAGATCGCGGTGAGAGGCAAAGAGCGCCGTTTTTGGAGTTATAAAACGTCATGTAACTCAAAAACTAGGTGGACTAGAAGCATAATTCTTGTACTGGGTGAATCAGCGGACTTTGGTGTACTTTGACTGCGATTTTCATTGCTCTTTGTACATCCGTCGCTGAGATATGACGAGAGAAGAAACGGCAGACTTCAGATATGATTGGCTGGCTGGGAAGCCATGCAGGCCCTGATATGTACATTTGAATGTCTCAGTCCTCACAGAGGACCTGGCAAAAATATATAGAAATAGTATGATTAAGCATAAATACTACATTTAGCAGAAATACTGTATTAAGCACAAATCGTATAAAAAGCAAAAATACTATATTAAGCAATATAAATATCCTATAAAATCCTATAAAAAGCAAAAATACTGTAATATGATTTGGTAGAAAACTATAATTAATCAGAAATACTATATTTGGCAGAAATACTGTAATCAGCACATATACTGTAACATTTTAGAAATTTCTCCACTTAGTAGTAATACTATAACATAACACAAATGTTATGATGAGTTGAGCGGCTGGTACTCTGGTGCAGTCAGCACAATCTGGAGCTGAACACTCTTAAAACTGTAGAGATGACAGTGGACTTCAGGAGACATCCTCAACTCTGCCCCCTCATCATATCAGACAGCCCTGTGTCGACTGTGGAGATCTTGAAGTTGCTGGGTACCACCATCTCCCAGGACCTGAAGTGGGAGACCAACATCAACTCCATCCTCAAAAAGACCCAGCAGAGGATGTACTTCCTGAGACAACTGGGAAGTACAGTCTTCCACAGGAGCTGCTGATCCAGCTCTACACTGCAGTCATTGAGTCTGTCCTGTGCTCCTCCATCACAGTCTGGTATGGTGCAGCCACTAAACAGGACAGGTGCAGACTGCAGCGGACTGTACGGGCAGCAGAAAGGATCATCGGCGCCCCCTGCCCTCCATCCAGGATCTGTACCTCTCAAGAACCAGGAAACGGGCAGGGAAAATCATCACAGACCCCTCACACCCTGGACACAGACTTTTTGATCTGCTGCCCTCTGGCAGACGGTACAGAAGCCTGCAGACCAGGACCACCCGACACAGGAACAGTTTCTTTCCCTCGCCATCTCCCTTCTAAACAGTTGAACTGTCACACTCCTCCCACTGCCAGACTGCAACTGCACCTTATGTACATTCTGTAGTATTCATTCCACCTCATTTCATTTCTGTATTTTATGTATATACGTTTAGATTAGTTATTTATAGTTGGTTTACACAGCTTTGTGTATGTATGTGTATGCATGTGTAATGTATATATAGATACGTGTGTGTGTGGGTGTGTGTGTGTGTGTGTGTGTGTGTGTGTGTGTGTGTGTGTGTGTGAGATTTACATTGCTGTGCTCGAGAGCCACCATCTACCGGAACCAAATTCCTTGTATTTGTATGCACATATACTTGGCCAATAAACATGATTCTGATGACTGGGCACAAAAACCATGATTTAGCAGAAATACTATGATTGAGCAGAAGTACTAAGATGTAGTAAAAGTACTTTGATTTAAGAGAAATCAATTATGGAGGAGTAATACTTTAAAATGGGAGAAATATTGATACACACACACATTCACAGAGCCTAAAGGGAAGAGTATTTGTGCCATGGAGTGTTAAGAAGAATGTGAGGTCCATATTAGAAAAGCTGGTAAAAGTTTTGAGAATTGTAATAAATGATGAATATGAATTAGTGGTCTGTGATAGTGTATTAATTTGTAGGGCAAAAACATGTTGTCCAAGGTGGAGTTGAACCCACGACTTTTGGGTTGCAGACCTGTGTCATTACCAGCTGCGCCACTGGGAAAGACAGTGAGCACTTGGGAAACAGGGTGATGAGCAGTCAGAATTAGATCGCGGTGTGAGGCAAAGAGCGCCATTTTTGGAGTTACAAAACATCGTGTAACTCCAAAACTAGGTGGACTAGGAGCATAATTCTTGTACTGGGTGAATCAGCGGACTTTGGTGTACTTTGACTGCGATTTTCATTACTCTTTGTACATCCGTCGCTGAGATATGACGAGAGAAGAAACTGCAGACCTCAGATATGATTGGCTGGCTGGGAAGCTGGCAGAAATATATAGTAATAGTGTGATTAAGCATAAATACTACATTTAGCAGAAATACTGTATTAAGCACAAATCCTATAAAAAGCAGAAATACTATATAAAGCACAAATCCTATAAAAAGCAGAAATACTATATTAAGCAATATAAAAATCCTATAAAATGGTATAAAAAGCAAAAATACTGTAATATGATTTGGTAGAAAAACTATAATTAATCAGAAATACTATACTGGGTAGAAATACTATATTTAGCACAAATCTTATAAAATAGCAGAAATAGTATGATTCAGCACAATAGTAATAACTTAAACAGAAAAACTGGAAAAGCAAAATGGACAGCTGAAAAAATGCTGAACATGCTAAGGGTCCTTCAAATGTACTTGTTAAATGAAAAAAAAAAACCGAGCAAAAAAAGTGTAACAGTCACACAATCAGAAATATGGAAACATATGGAAACACACATGCACAGAGAGACACACACAGGATCAAATTCAGTCAACCAGTCTAAATATATTGAATTTAAATCATACAATAAGATGCTCCCATAAAAACTCTGTCTCGCCCCTCTCTTTCTCTCTCTCACACACACACACACACACACACACACACACACACACACACACACACAGGGAGAGAGAAGTAAGTTTCTAGCTCAGTCAAGCAGCCTGGGAGCTGCTGAATTTAAATCCACCAATCAGAGAGGCTGTGCACTTTTTCCCGCCAAAACAGGTGCATGCAGCACAGAGAGACACAAGATTTTTGCAGTCTATTTCTCATAATGACGACTCCCCTCAAACAAATGACCATAATTTCCTAACCATAGGGGCTAGAACGGTCATTCTTACAACCGTTTTGTTCAGAAGAGATGGGGAATCTTAAAGTGTTGACAATGTATCATTAAAATATGAATTATTAAAGATATTTGACTTCTAATGCACCATAACTGAGTAGAGCAAAGCAAAACTGCCTTGACTTGCCCTCAAACAACGCTTTCTAACTCTAAATCTATTTGGAGTATTGATATCATTCTTTCACCGTAAGAGACAGCAGGCTTTGGTGAACAATCATGGAAATTTTCAGGTCTCTGTGGAAATCCAACAAAAGTTATGACGAGAGAAAAAAGTGGTTCATTTCAGAGTTTGAAATCTGAAGAAATCTGAGCGAAGGACTAATTTCCCACGCTCAAACAAGTGTAACTCATCTCAGAACGGTAATAGGTGAGAAAAAAATTCTTGAATTGTGAGCGTCAGGAGTGTCTGAAGATATACTGGGACAAGCCTCATGTTTTAACTTCGCTTCGTTAAGGAGATATGACGATTCGAATATGCCTCTCATTACAGAAATCAAGCGGTGATTTTGAACAAACTCTCCATTGACTTTCTATGGAGAGTTTTCAGACTTTGTGTTGCTCTGAGGAGATTTGCCAAAATTCTATAAGTCTCACAACAATGATGGTGACATTTTCGGAAAGCCAGCAAAAATACCTACGTTTTGATGTATAATTTGTGGAAGTTGAGTGAAAATTGAGCAAGTAGCAAGAAGTTGTTCGGACATGAAGAGAAGACTCATGAAACCTACAGTGGCACACTGGAAGCCAAGTGCATAGCAACCATAACAACGCATGTATTTTGTGAAAATCACAATTTTCCAACTCAAAACTTTAAGAGGCATAAAAATAAAACGGTAAAAGATTTGAAAAATCTGATTTATTCCTGAATAGCCCAATAATTTGAGAACATTTTAAAGTTTGAATGGTTGTTCTACGTGAAAGTAGGAAAAAGTAGTTAAGTTTCAAAAACAAGCAAAATTTAGCAGAATTGCAGAAGTTTCCCATTCATTTCAATGGGACAAATTAAAGGAAAAAAGTAGAATATTTTAAAAAGTATAACAGTAATAAACACCAAAAGATATAGCGATCATTAGCAGAAATAGCAGAATAGTTTAAAATTTGAACGGTGAAAATCGGCTGAAAATTGTGGAAGTAGTTAAGTGCCAAAAAAAGTGAAAAAGTGGCAACTAGAATAATAATAATAAAGTATAAAGAATAAAGAGAAACAGGAACTCAATAGTGTGGATGCTTAAAGCATCCACACAATAAAGTATAAAGAATAAAGAGAAACAGGAACTCAATAGTGTGGATGCTTAAAGCATCCACACAATAAAGAACTAGAAAAATTTGCATTTCCTGCGAAAATGCAGTGTGGATGCTGTAAAGCTGAAGCTGTCAGCTGAAACTAGCTGAAAAAGCTGAAAAGTTGCAGAAGTTGTAAAACCTTTGCAAAAATTGTAATAACTTTGCAGAAGCATAAGAACTTAGCAAAATGTAATTACTTAGCAGAACTGCAATAACGTAAAGAAAACATAATACTTGGCAGAAATACAATAACATAGCAGAACTTAGCAGCAGAAATTAGAATAAATATTGTAACTTAGCAGAAACAAGATAACTTTTCAGAAATACAGGATTTTAGCAAACATGGTACAAGATTACATAGATACTTTATTTAAACAAAAATACCTAAACATTGCACAAATACTGTGATTAAGGAAAAATACTACAACATAGCAGAAATGCTGTAATTCAGCAAATATATTATGCTATGGCACAAATAGAAAGAATATGCTCAAATACTATGATTTTGCTCAAATAATATGATTAAGCAATAATACTAAGATTTAGCAGAAATACTGTATTTACAGGGCTCTAGACTGCGACCAATATGGTCATAAATGCGATTCAAATTTTTCCGTGGTGCGACTAAAAAAAACATTTGGTCGCACTGGTGCGACCAACTGTTACCAACATTTGGTCGCACCTGTTTGGGTAACAAAAAAAAATCTCTGCAACTCTCCATGTTGTCAACAGCAGACACACATTATGCCCCTATCGTGGACTAAACCAATCAGAGATAGTCAGGGGCGGGACCTCTCTGATTGGCCGTGGTCCAGTGGAAAGTGCAGGTAGAAGAGGGAGGTGAGTAGCTTTAATAAGGCGATATCAATTCATTAACGGATTCCACACAAAGACGTAAACACAGAGCGACCCGACGCATCAGAATCAGCTTTGTCTTTCTCGGCTTTCTCACCGGACGGCCCGCAGACGGACACGCTGTCGGAGCTTAGCGATTCTGATGCGTCGGGTCCGTGCTGTGTTTACGGTTTTTTGCGCTGATTCTGAGCTGCAGGTTTTGTCTCTCCAACCAAAATTCGCCCGAGCCAAAAAGAAGCAGCAAACTGCGCTCACATTTGATCAATGTCGTCATGAATTCCCTCTGACTTTTGCTGTTTTGCTTCCCCACGATAAAAATTACACTTCATACACAGCTCCCTGTGTGTACTTCAAGAACAGTTTCCCGTCTCAAATCTCTGTTTTCTGGATTATTCATTCGCTTATTACCCACCAGTCTACCGTTGTTTACAGCGCTGTCTTTTTCTTTTTTCATGTAAATGACGTCCGACAAGAAAGCCTAATTTCTGCTGTTCAATACTGAAGAAATTTAAACTTCTTAAAATTATGCAAAATTGCAGAATATTGCAGAATATTTTTAAGGTTATCTGCTATAAAACGCCAGACCAGGAAAATCTCCTTCATGTTTTTCTGTGTTTTATTCTCAGTTACTTTTACACAAAGGCATCTGCTGTGATGTTCACAATTCTGATAAAGTCTCACAAGTGTCAATACTGATAAATGATCAGAATTATAATATTTCTGACTGTCTGAGGCTAAATTGAATCGAATCAGGACTTTGAGAACCGAATCGAATGGATTATAGAAATCAGTGATGATACCCAGCCCTAGTGAGCAGCCTAGGCCTGACAGAAGTGGATGTAGCTGTGGGTAATAAGAAAAGATGAAAAGAACTATTGATAACTTTTGTGTTAAGTTAAGGCCTGATCCGTCTGAAATTCATAGCCAGTGCTCTGACACAGTGCCATCAATCTTTGAATGCTGAAAAAGCAGCAGTGTATCCAGAAAACACACTTCATGCTGCAATAAATGCACTGCCCAAGTGTCCCCTCTCCCCACTGCCTTTCAGCAGCATGCAACAGCAAACAGGTCGTCAGAGGAGGCCAAGATGATGATTAAGTTTAACATTTTCTACAATATTGACAAAGCACTTTAAGCACAACATTGTTAGTTAATAATTTAGAAATGAATATTGTCTGTATGGACCTCCCCAAAGAAGGTGCACATGTAAAACTGCGGTGTTAAGCGAAGCGGTTGAAAAATTTGAGTGCGCCTAACTTTTGTGCCGGTACACCTAAATTTTTAAGTTAGGCGTACCGGTGCGCCCATGTCAAATAGTTAGTCTAGAGCCCTGATTTAGCACAAACACCGAAAAGTAGCAGAAATACTGTAAATTAGCATAATAGTAATAACTTGCACAATTACAAATATGGACATGGTAAATGGCCTGTATTTATATAGCGCTTTTATGGTCCCTAAGGACCCCAAAGCTCTTTACATATCCAGTCATTCACCCATTCACACACTGGTGATGGCAAGCTACGTTGTAGCCACAGCCACCCTGGGGCGCACTGACAGAGGCGAGGCTGCTGGACACTGGCGCCACCGGGCCCTCTGACCACCACCAGTAGACAACGAGTGAAGTGTCTTGCCCAAAGACACAACGACCGAGACTGTCCGAGCCGGGCCTCGAACCGGTAACCTTCCGATTACAAGGCGAACTCCCAACTTTTGAGCCACGATCGCCCCATATATGGAAACAAACATGCACAGAGACACACACAGGATCCAATTCAATCAACCAGTGTAAATATATTGATTTTAAATCACACAATAAGATACACCCATAAAAGGCTCTCTAACTCTCTCTCTCTCTCTGTCATACACACACACACACACACACACACACACACACACACACACGCAGCAGCAGCAGCAGAAGCAAGTGAACAAACAGGGCTGTACATACAGTGTTTCCTGTATGTTTCTAGGTGGGTCAAAAAGCCTGGAGCTGCTTAATTTGAATCCACCAATCAGAAAGGCTATGTACTTTTTCCCGCCAAAACAGGTGCACCTGTTTTTACACACGCAGCACAGAGACAGGATTTGTATGGGCTCAAAATGTGGTCATAAATATTTTGTACTTGTAAATCAGTTTTGTACTTGTAAATCAGGATTTGTATGTGTAAAAAGAATTTGTGCGTGCGTAAAAAGATTTGTATGTGTAAAAAGATTTTGTGTGTGTAAAAAGATTTGTATGTGTAAAAAGAATTTGTGCGTGCGTAAAAAAAGATTTGTATGTGTAAAAAGAATTTGTGCGTGCGTAAAAAGATTTGTATGTGTAAAAAGAATTTGTGCGTGCGTAAAAAGATTTGTATGTGTAAAAAGAATTTTGCGCGCGCGTAAAAAGATTTGTATGTGTAAAAAGATTTGTGTGTGGACTTAGCCAAAAACCCCCTGCAAGTTACAAGTACAATTTTGACCCTATTTTTCTTCCTGTCATCTGATTGGTCAATGTCATGTCAATCACAAATGTAACAATCCAATCAGAGAACAGATGGGTTTGGCTGTCGGAGGGGCACTTTTTGAACTGCAGGTCCTTGAAGGGAATAAATGCCCTTTACATGCCAACCCAGCGTTTTCCTTCATCACCAGGAAGGAAAGCAGTCTGTGGACGTCGAGTTTGGTGATTTTTGTGTCACAGGTCTACGTGCTTTATACAGGGACTTCCACAGCCTTTTCAACAGCGCCATGGACCGGGGGGGGGCAGTGTTTTGAAATGACAGTCTTCATTACAAAGCTTTCTTCGTTATGAATTAGCATACATGTTTTTATTGAACATTTGAAGAACTAGCAAAAAAAAACAGAAACTCTTGTAGAGGACATAAAGTCATAGATAGAAACGACAAGGAGCAGGTGCATCTAGTACAGGTAGAGCTGCTGCAAAACCCACAGAGCTCAGCAGCCAGCGCAACAAATTCTGGATCCTTTGCTTTTAGTTAGCAGTTAGCATTAGCAGCACATCCTGCGTCCGATGTGAAAGGACCTTTATGCTGCGCACTGTGACTCACAGCAATGGTCCCGGGTCAGCCCTGACTTTGTGTTAAACTAATCCTAAAGTAATAATGGTATTTCTAACCACTGACATACCACAACTTTATCCTTTCAACAGCTGCTGAAAGTAAGGGGACCTAGCTGCTATCGGATATTTATATAGAGATCAGTGTTGCCAACTCCTCAGTAAGGAAAATCGCTATTGGCTGTCCTAAAAGTCGCTAGAAGTCGCTAAATGACGTCATCACCTAATTTGCATAATTGGTCACGCTAATATAATTGTAACCTATGTTGTTGGAGAGAGAAATAACATCGTGGAAGAGACATAAAGTGAGTAAAAAACGTCCTAAATGCATTTAGAGTTTATTTAGAACTACAAATTAAATTTCTTTTAGCAATTATTGTTTTTTAATGTCACAATTCCAACCCTGCTCCTTTACCGGGCTTGGACCGCAAAAGTGACCGAAATAGGCACTCTGGTGGAGTTACTTTGTGTTTGTGTGTGTTTATAAGTAGTTTTAAACCTTGTGATCCACAAAACAGCAGAAGAGTAAAAGATTAAAAGAAGAACTGACTGCGTTACAGCACCGCTGCTTGTTGAGAGTAAAAGCGATGGCGCTTTCACGTCTTTTTTTAGCGACTTTTTATAGAAAAAAAGTCGCTAGGGGGTCTGAAAACTCGCTAAATATAGCGACAAAGTCGCTAAGTTGGCAACACTGATAGAGATCCTCCAGCTTCAAACTGTATTACCCTTCAAGGACCTGCAGTTCAAAAAAGTGCCCCTCCGACAGCCAAACCCATCTGTTCTCTGATTGGATTGTTACATTTGTGATTGACATGACATTGACCAATCAGATGACAGGAAGAAAAATAGGGTCAAAATTCATACTTGTAACTTGCAGGGGGGTTTTTGGCTAAGTCCACACACAAATCTTTTTTACACATACAAATCTTTTTTACGTACGCACAAATTCTTTTTACACATACAAATCTTTTTTACGCACGCACAAATTCTTTTTACACATACAAATCTTTTTTACGCACGCACAAATCTTTTTTACACATACAAATCTTTTTTACGCACGCACAAATTCTTTTTACACATACAAATCCTGATTTACAAGTACAAAACTGATTTACAAGTACAAAATATTTATGACCACATTTTGAGCCCATAGATTTGTGCAGTCTATTTTTCATAGTGAGGACTCCTCTCAAACAAATGGCTATAATTTCCTTACCAGCTGCCCCACTGGGAAAGACAGTGAGCTCTTGGGAAACGGGGTGATGAGCAGTCAGAATTAGATCGCGGTGAGAGGCAAAGAGCGCCGTTTTTTGGAGTTACAAAACGTCGTGTAACTCAAAAACTAGGTGGACTAGAAGCATAATTCTTGTACTGGGTGAATCAGCGGACTTTGGTGTACTTTCATTGCGATTTTCATTACTCTTTGTACATCCGTCGCTGAGATATGACGAGAGAAGAAACGGCAGACCTCAGATATGATTGGCTGGCTGGGAAGCTGGCAGAAATATATAGTAATAGTGTGATTAAGCATAAATACTACATTTAGCAGAAATACTGTATTAAGCACAAATCCTATTAAAAGCAGAAATACTATATTAAGCACAAATCCTATAAAAAGCAGAAATACTATATTAAGCAATATAAAAATCCTATAAAAATGGTATAAAAAGCAAAAATACTGTAATATGATTTGGTAGAAAACTATAATTAATCAGAAATACTATATTTGGCAGAAATACTGTAATCAGCACATATACTGTAACATG
The DNA here is from genome assembly GCF_013358895.1 of Oreochromis aureus. Taxonomy (NCBI): domain Eukaryota; kingdom Metazoa; phylum Chordata; class Actinopteri; order Cichliformes; family Cichlidae; genus Oreochromis; species Oreochromis aureus. The sequence goes on along the minus strand of NC_052946.1, from coordinate 21,141,499 downwards.
ACAGAAATTCCTCCACTTAGTAGTAATACTATAACATAACACAAATGTTATGATGAGTTGAGCGGCTGGTACTCTGGTGCAGTCAGCACAATCTGGAGCTGAACACTCTTAAAACTGTAGAGATGACAGTGGACTTCAGGAGACATCCCTCAACTCTGCCCCCCATCATATCAGACAGCCCTGTGTCGACTGTGGAGATCTTCAAGTTGCTGGGTACCACCATCTCCCAGGACCTGAAGTGGGAGACCAACATCAACTCCATCCTCAAAAGACCCAGCAGAGGATGTACTTCCTGAGACAACTGGGGAAGTACAGTCTTCCAGAGGAGCTGCTGATCCAGTTCTACACTGCAGTCATTGAGTCTGTCCTGTGCTCCTCCATCACAGTCTGGTATGGTGCAGCCACTAAACAGGACAGGTGCAGACTGCAGCGGACTGTACGGGCAGCAGAAAGGATCATCGGCGCCCCCTGCCCTCCATCCAGGATCTGTACCTCTCAAGAACCAGGAAACGGGCAGGGAAAATCATCACAGACCCCTCACACCCTGGACACAGACTTTTTGATCTGCTGCCCTCTGGCAGACGGTACAGAAGCCTGCAGACCAGGACCACCCGACACAGGAACAGTTTCTTTCCCTCGCCATCTCCCTTCTAAACAGTTGAACTGTCACACTGCTCCCACTGCCAGACTGCAACTGCACCTTATGTACATTCTGTAGTATTCATTCCACCTCATTTCATTTCTGTATTTTATGTATATACGTTTAGATTAGTTATTTATAGTTGGTTTACACAGCTTTGTGTATGTATGTGTATGCATGTGTAATGTATATATAGATACGTGTGTGTGTGTGTGTGTGTGTGTGTGTGTGTGTGAGATTTACATTGCTGTGCTCGAGAGCCACCATCTACCGGAACCAAATTCCTTGTATTTGTATGCACATATACTTGGCCAATAAACACGATTCTGATGATTTGGCACAAAACCATGATTTAGCAGAAATACTATGATTGAGCAGAAGTACTAAGATGTAGTAAAAGTACTTTGATTTAAGAGAAATCAATTATGGAGGAGTAATACTTTAAAATGGGAGAAATATTGACACACACACATTCACAGAGCCTAAAGGGAAGAGTATTTGTGCCATGGAGTGTTAAGAAGAATCTGAGGTCCATATTAGAAAAGCTGGTAAAAGTTTTCATAATTGTAATAAATGATGAATATGAATTAGTGGTCTGTGATAGTGTATTAATTTGTAGGGCAAAAACATGTTGTCCAAGGTGGAGTTGAACCCACGACCTTTGGGTTGCAGACCTGTGTCATTACCAGCTGCCCCACTGGGAAAGACAGTGAGCATTTGGGAAACAGGTTGATGAGCAGTCAGAATTAGATCGCGGTGTGAGGCAAAGAGCGCCGTTTTTTGGAGTTACAAAACGTCGTGTAACTCCAAAACTAGGTGGACTAGGAGCATAATTCTTGTACTGGGTGAATCAGCGGACTTTGGTGTACTTTGACTGCGATTTTCATTACTCTTTGTACATCCGTCGCTGAGATATGACGAGAGAAGAAACTGCAGACCTCAGATATGATTGGCTGGCTGGGAAGCTGGCAGAAATATATAGTAATAGTGTGATTAAGAATAAATACTACATTTAGCAGAAATACTGTATTAAGAACAAATCCTATAAAAAGCAGAAATACTATATTAAGCAATATAAAAATGCTATAAAAATGGTATAAAAAGCAAAAATACTGTAATATGATTTGGTAGAAAAACTATAATTAATCAGAAATACTATACTGGGTAGAAATACTATATTTAGCACAAATCTTATAAAATAGCAGAAATAGTATGATTCAGCACAATAGTAATAACTTAAACAGAAAAACTGGAAAAGCAAAATGGACAGCTGAAAAAATGCTGAACATGCTAAGGGTCCTTCAAATGTACTTGTTAAATGAAAAAAAAAAAACTCAGCAAAAACAGTGTAACAGTCACACAATCACAAATATGGAAACATATGGAAACACACATACACACACACACACACATGCACAGAGAGACACACACAGGATCAAATTCAGTCAACCAGTCTAAATATATTGAATTTAAATCATACAATTTTATGCTCCCATAAAAACTCTGTCTCGCCCTCTCTTTCTCTCTCTCTGTCACACACACACACACACACACACACACACACACACACACACACACACAGGGAGAGAAAATCAAGTTTCTAGCTCAATCAAGCAGCCTGGGAGCTGCTAAATTTGAATCCACCAATCAGAGAGCCTGTGTACTTTTTCCCGCCAAAACAGGTGCAGCCGTTTTTACACACACAGAGCACAGAGACAGGATTTCTGCAGTGAATTTCTCATAGTGAGGATTCCTCTCAAACAAATGGCCATAATTTCCTAACCGTAGGGGCTAGAACGGTCATTCTTACACCGTTTTGTTCAGAAGAGATGGGGGAATCTTAAAGTGTTGACACTTTATCATTAAAATATTAATTATTAAAGATATTTGACTTCTAATGCACCATAACTGAGTAGAGGCGAAGCAAAAACTGCCTTGACCTGCCCTCAAACAACGCTTTCTAACTCTAAATCTATTTGGAGTATCGATATCATTCTTTCACCGTAAGAGACAGCAGGCTTTGGTGAAGAGTCATGGAAATTTTCAGGTCTGTGTGGAAATCCATCAAAAGATATGATGAGAGAAAAAAGTGCCTCATTTCCAGAGTTTGAAATCTGAAGAAATCTGAGCGAGGGACGAATTTCCTACCCTCAAACAAGTCTAACTCATCTCAGAACAGTAATAGGTGAGAAAATAATTCTTGAATTGTGAGCGTCATGAGTGTCTGAAGATATACGGGGACAAGCCTCATGTCTTAACTTCGCTTCGTTAAGGAGATATGACGATTCGAAAATGCCTCTCATTACAGAAATTAAGCGGTGATTTTGATCAAACTCTCCATTGACTTTCTATGGAGAGTTTTTCGACTTTTGTGTTGGTCTGAGGAGATTTACCAAAATTCTATAAATCCCACAACAATGATAGTGACATTTTCTGAAAGCCAGCAAAAATACCTACGTTTTGATGTATAATTTGTGGGAGTTGAGTGAAAATTAATCAAGTAGCAAGAAGTTGTTCGGACATGAAGAGAAAATTGCCAAAGGTACAGTGGCTCACTTAGAACCAACTGCATAGCAACCATAACAACGCATGTATTTTGTGAAAAATCACAAAGATGAAACTCAAAACTTAAAGAGGGATAAGATGAAAACGGTAACAAATATGAAAAAGCTGAATCATTCATGAATAGCCCAATAATTTGTGAACATTTTAAAATTTGAATGGTTGTTCTACGTGAAAGTATGACAAAGTAGATAAGTTTCAAAAACAAGCAAGATTTAGCAGAATTGTGGAAGTTTCCCATTCATTTCAATGGGACAAATTAAAGGAAAAAAGCTTAATATTTTAAAAAGTATAACAGCAAAAAATACCAAAAGTCATAGCACACATTAGCAGAAATAGCAGAATAGTTTAAAATTTGAACGGTGAAAATCGGCTGAAAATTGTGAAAGTAGTTAAGTGCCAAAAAACGTACAAAAAGTGGCAACTGGAATAATAAAGAATAAAGAGAAACAGGAACTCAATAGTGTGGATGCATAAAGCATCCACACAATAAAGAGAAACAGGAACTCAATAGTGTGGATGCCTCCAGCATCCACACAACTAGAAAAATTTGCATTTCCTGCGAAAATGCAGTGTGGATGCTGGAACGCTGAAGCTGTCAGCTGAAACTAGCTGAAAAAGCTGAAAAGTTGCAGAATTTGTAAAAACTTTGCAGAAGCAAAGGAACGTTGCTAAAATGTAGTGACTTAGCAGAACTGCAATATCTTAGAGGAAACATAATACTTGGCAGAAATACAATAGCATAGCAGAACTTAGCAGAAATATTGTAACTTACCAGAAACACGATAACTTCCCCAAAAATACAAGAATTTCGGAGAAATAGTATAAGATAACAGAAAGAATATATTTAGCCAAACATTCTTAAACATTACAGAAATACTACTCTATAGCAGAAATGATATATTTAGAAAGAAAAATATAATATAGTAGAAATACTATGATTTAGCAGAAATCCTGCAATATAGCTCAATAACAATGATTTAGAACAGATACTATGATTTAGCAGAATAGTAATAACTTAAGTGAAAATATTGGAAAGGTAAAATGACAAGCTGAATAAAAGGAACATGGTTAAGTTTGCTCAAAACTAATTTTTGTTCACCTGTGAAAAATAAAATAAAAATACATTTAGAAATACAAACAAGAACAGCCAACAGATACACACAAAATTAAATATGGATACACAAATCAACAAATACACACAAAATCAAATATGGATACACAAATGTACAGAGAGTGACACACACACACAGGGTCTATGCCAGTCAACCAGTCTGAATATATTATATTTTTATCCAACAATGAGATGCTGCCCTAAAAGGGCTTTGTGTGTGTCTTTCTCTCTCTCTCTCTCTCTCTCTCTCTCTCACACACACACACACACACACACACACACACACACACACACACACAACAGCAGCAGCAGCAGCAGAAGCAAGTGAACAAACAGGGGCTGTACATACAGTGTTTCCTGTATGTTTCTAGGTGGGTCAAAAAGCCTGGAGCTGCTTAATTTGAATCCACCAATCAGAAAGGCTATGTACTTTTTCCCGCCAAAACAGGTGCACCTGTTTTTACACACGCAGCACAGAGACAGGATTTGTGCAGTCTATTTTTCATAGTGAGGACTCCTCTCAAACAAATGGCTATAATTTCCTTACCAGCTGCGCCACTGGGAAAGACAGTGAGCTCTTGGGAAGCGGGGTGATGAGCAGTCAGAATTAGATCGCGGTGAGAGGCAAAGAGCGCCGTTTTTTGGAGTTACAAAACGTCGTGTAACTCCAAAACTAGGTGGACTAGGAGCATAATTCTTGTACTGGGTGAATCAGCGGACTTTGGTGTACTTTGACTGCGATTTTCATTACTCTTTGTACATCCGTCGCTGAGATATGACGAGAGAAGAAACTGCAGACCTCAGATATGATTGGCTGGCTGGGAAGCTGGCAGAAATATATAGTAATAGTGTGATTAAGCATAAATACTACATTTAGCAGAAATACTGTATTAAGCACAAATCCTATAAAAAGCAGAAATACTATATTAAGCACAAATCCTATAAAAAGCAGAAATACTATATTAAGCAATATAAAAATCCTATAAAATGGTATAAAAAGCAAAAATACTGTAATATGATTTGGTAGAAAAACTATAATTAATCAGAAACACTATACTGGGTAGAAATACTGTAATCAGCACATATACTGTAACATGACAGAAATTCCTCCACTTAGTAGTAATACTATAACATAACACAAATGTTATGATGAGTTGAGCGGCTGGTACTCTGGTGCAGTCAGCACAATCTGGAGCTGAACACTCTTAAAACTGTAGAGATGACAGTGGACTTCAGGAGACATCCTCAACTCTGCCCCCCCTCATCATATCAGACAGCCCTGTGTCGACTGTGGAGATCTTCAAGTTGCTGGGTACCACCATCTCCCAGGACCTGAAGTGGGAGACCAACATCAACTCCATCTCAAAAAGACCCAGCAGAGGATGTACTTCCTGAGACAACTGGGAAGTACAGTCTTCCACAGGAGCTGCTGATCCAGTTCTACACTGCAGTCATTGAGTCTGTCCTGTGCTCCTCCATCACAGTCTGGTATGGTGCAGCCACTAAACAGGACAGGTGCAGACTGCAGCGGACTGTACTGGGCAGCAGAAAGGATCATCGGCGCCCCCTGCCCTCCATCCAGGATCTGTACCTCTCAAGAACCAGGAAACGGGCAGGGAAAATCATCACAGACCCCTCACACCCTGGACACAGACTTTTTGATCTGCTGCCCTCTGGCAGACGGTACAGAAGCCTGCAGACCAGGACCACCCGACACAGGAACAGTTTCTTTCCCCTCGCCATCTCCCTTCTAAACAGTTGAACTGTCACACTGCTCCCACTGCCAGACTGCAACTGCACCTTATGTACATTCTGTAGTATTCATTCCACCTCATTTCATTTCTGTATTTTATGTATATACGTTTAGATTAGTTATTTATAGAGATGGACCGATCCGATATTACGTATCGGTATCGGTCCGATACTGACCTAAATTACTGGATCGGATATCGGTGAAAAATAAAAATGTAATCCGATCCATTAAATATCAAAAAGCATCGCACAAAACTTGCAACACGGGCGTAACTCGCTCTCATAACCGTAGCACGTTGCAGCAGTATGCCTCACGTGATAGAGCGGCTGTGTGTATTTGTTGCCTCGCTACCAAACCACCATTTCATCTCCGAGGAAGTTATCCCAGAGAGAAGTAAAGCAAGTGTGTAAGTTCATCTCTGAATGTTTGTAAAGCGTTCCCACGTTAAGCTTAACAACCGATATATGGAGCGACTGCCTCTCTCTCTCTCCCTCACCTTCCTGCAGCCACTTCAATCGTGAAACTGCTTAACGATCAGCTGATCGGCTTTTCTGTCGCGAGTCCGTCTCTCTTCTTTGTTTTTGGCCCACTTTGCACCAGAAAGAGGAAACCAGCGGCTGAACAACAGCAGCACGTTTAAGCTTGATAAGCTGTTGTTAGAATTTATTTAATATTACTTTCTAGACCAGGATCCTGTTCTACGTAGCTGACGGCTGATAACTGTGCAGGGGCGGATCTAGCAGAGTTTAGCCAGGGGGGCCGATAGGGCATGAACAGGGAAAAGGGGGCACAAAGACATACTTTTCTTTCTTATTCTCATTTAAAATATCTAGCTTTTAATTAATAATTATCTGAATCTTACTCCCAAAGTTTTAATCTGATGTAAAATGTATAGAAGTGCATTACTATATATAGTAACTCTTAAGTCTATATACCCTAGTAAGCTATAGTACTTGGGAAGGTACCATCTGTGAATTCTGCAATTCTGTTGAAGAAAGATGTTGAATCTATTTAATTATTCTTGAAAATAATTGATTTCTGTGTGCATTTTTTTTCACCCTGCATCAAATTAAAGTTGATTACATCGATTAAGCATCATGAGGTGGAGGGTGGGTGGTTCCCTTTTTTTTTTTTTTTGCTGGGAGTTTGCAACCCTATTAGTTAGGTTGCTTAATATTTCTGCTAAGTACTCTTTAAAATACCAGAATAGGGAGGATGGAGTAGGTTTAAGTTAGGTTTTAAGTTAGGTAAGGTTTATTAGATTGATCAGTGTTGCTGAACTATGAAATATTTTGGGTGCAGTGTATTTTTTACACACAGGTATAACAGAATAGCTTTAGTGTTGTTGTTTATTTAAACTTGAGTATGAACTTATACAAAATGCAGCAAGATATTTAAAAAAAAAACAGTTTTATTGATTAAAAAACACAATATCGGATTCATATCGGTATCGGCAGATATCCAAATTTATGATATCGGTATCGGTATCGGACATAAAAAAGTGGTATCGTGCCATCTCTAGTTATTTATAGTTGGTTTACACAGCTTTGTGTATGTATGTGTATGCATGTGTAATGTATATATAGATACGTGTGTGTGTGGGTGCGTGTGTGCGCGTGTGTGTGTGTGTGTGTGTGTGTGTGTGTGTGTGTGTGTGTGTGTGTGAGATTTACATTGCTGTGCTCGAGAGCCACCATCTACCGGAACCAAATTCCTTGTATTTGTATGCACATATACTTGGCCAATAAACATGATTCTGATGAGTTGGCACAAAAACCATGATTTAGCAGAAATACTATGATTGAGCAGAAGTACTAAGATGTAGTAAAAGTACTTTGATTTAACAGAAATACAATTATAGAGGAGTAATACTTTAAAATGGGAGAAATATTGATACACACACACATTCACAGAGCCTAAAGGGAAGAGTATTTGTGCCATGGAGTGTTAAGAAGAATGTGAGGTCCATATTAGAAAAGCTGGTAAAAGTTTTGAGAATTGTAATAAATGATGAATATGAATTAGTGGTCTGTGATAGTGTATTAATTTGTAGGGCAAAAAACATGTTGTCCAAGGTGGAGTTGAACCCACGATTTTGGGGTTGCAGACCTGTGTCATTACCAGCTGCGCCACTGGGAAAGACAGTGAGTACTTGGGAAACAGGGTGATGAGCAGTCAGAATCAGATCGCGGTGTGAGGCAAAGAGCGCCGTTTTTTGGAGTTACAAAACGTCGTGTAACTCCAAAACTAGGTGGACTAGGAGCATAATTCTTGTACTGGGTGAATCAGCGGACTTTGGTGTACTTTGACTGCGATTTTCATTACTCTTTGTACATCCGTCGCTGAGATATGACGAGAGAAGAAACTGCAGACCTCAGATATGATTGGCTGGCTGGGAAGCTGGCAGAAATATATAGTAATAGTGTGATTAAGCATAAATACTACATTTAGCAGAAATACTGTATTAAGCACAAATCCTATAAAAAGCAGAAATACTATATTAAGCACAAATCCTATAAAAAGCAGAAATACTATATTAAGCAATATAAAAATCCTATAAAAATGGTATAAAAAGCAAAAATACTGTAATATGATTTGGTAGAAAAACTATAATTAATCAGAAACACTATACTGGGTAGAAATACTATATTTAGCACAAATCTTATAAAATAGCAGAAATAGTATGATTCAGCACAATAGTAATAACTTAAACAGAAAAACTGGAAAAGCAAAATGGACAGCTGAAAAAATGCTGAACATGCTAAGGGTCCTTCAAATGTACTTGTTAAATGAAAAAAAAACTGAGCAAAAAAAGTGTAACAGTCACACAATCAGAAATATGGAAACATATGGAAACACACATGCACAGAGAGACACACACAGGATCAAATTCAGTCAACCAGTCTAAATATATTGAATTTAAATCATACAATAAGATGCTCCCATAAAAACTCTGTCTCGCCCTCTCTTTCTCTCTCTCTGTCACACACACACACACACACACACACACACACACACACACACACACACACACACACACACACACAGGGAGAGAGAAGTAAGTTTCTAGCTCAGTCAAGCAGCCTGGCAGCTGCTGAATTTGAATCCACCAATCAGAGAGCCTGTGTACTTTTTCCCGCCAAAACAGGTGCACGCAGCACAGAGAGACACAGGATTTTTGCAGTCTATTTCTCATAGTGACAACTCCCCTCAAACAAATGACCATAATTTCCTAACCGTAGGGGCTAGAACGGTCATTCTTACACCGTTTTGTTCAGAAGAGATGGGGGAATATTCAAGTGTTGACAACTTATCATTAAAATATGAATTATTAAAGATATTTGACTTCTAATGCACCATAACTGAGTAGAGGCAAAGCGAAAACTGCCTTGACTTGCCCTCAAACAACGCTTTCTAACTCAAAATCTATTTGGAGTATCGATATCATTCTTTCACCGTAAGAGACAGCAGGCTTTGGTGAACAGTCATGGAAATTTTCAGGTCTCTGTGGAAATCCATCAAAAGATATGACGAGAAAAAAGTGCCTCATTTCCAGAGTTTGAAATCTGAAGAAATCTGAGCAAGGGACGAATTTCCTACCCTCAAACAAACCCAATTCATGGCCAAATGGTAATAGGTGAGAAAGAATTTCTTGAATTGTGAGCGTCAGGAGTGTCTGAAGATATATTGGCACAAGCCTCATGTCTTAACTTCGCTGCGTTCAGGAGATATGAAGATTTGAAAATGCCTCTCATTAGAGAAATCCAGCGGTGATTTTGAACAAGCTCTCCATTGAATTTCTATGCAGTTTCCAGACTTTGTGTTGGTCTGAGGAGATTTGCCAAAATTCTATTATACAGAAATACTGTAATCAGCACATATACTGTAACATGACAGAAATTCCTCCACTTAGTAGTAATACTATAACATAACACAAATATTATGATTTGGCACAAAAACCATGATTTGGCAAAATACTATGATTGAGCAGAAGTACTAAGATGTAGTAAAAGTACTTTGATTTAACAGAAATACAATTATAGAGGAGTAATACTTTAAAATGGGAGAAATATTGATACACACACACATACACAGAGCCTAAAGGGAAGAGTATTTGTGCCATGGAGTGTTAACAAGAAACTGAGGTCCATATTAGAAAAGCTGGTAAAAAGTTTTCAGAATTGTAATAAATGATGAATATGAATTAGTGGTCTGTGACAGTGTATTAATTTGTAGGGCAAAAAAGAAGTTGACCAAGGTGGAATTGAACCCACGACCTTTGGGTTGCAGACCTGTGTCATTACAAACTGTGCCACTGGGAAAGAGAGCGAGCACCTGGAAAACAGGGTGATGAGCAGTCAGAATTAGATCGCGGTGTGAGGCAAAGAGCGCCGTTTTTGGAGTTACAAAACGTCATGTAACTCAAAAACTAGGTGGACTAGAAGCATAATTCTTATACTGGGTGAATCAGCGGACTTTGGTGTACTTTGACTGTGATTTGCATTGCTCTTTGTACATCTGTCGCAGAGATATGACGAGAGAAGAAAGGGCAGACCTCAGATATGATTGGCTGGCTGGGAAGCCGTGCAGGCCCTGATACGAAAATTTGAATGTCTCAGTCCTCACAGAGGACCTGGCAAAAATATATAGAAATAGTATGATTAAGCATAAATACTACATTTAGCAGAAATACTGTATTAAGCACAAATCCTATAAAAAGCAAAAATACTATATTAAGCAATATAAATATCCTATAAAAATCCTATAAAAAGCAAAAATACCGTACTATGATTTGGTAGAAAAACTATAATTAATCAGAAATACTATATTTGGCAGAAATACTATATTTAGCACAAATCTTATAAAATAGCAGAAATAGTATGATTCAGCACAATAGTAATAACTTAAACAGAAAAATTGGAAAAGCAAAATGAACAGCTGAAAAAATCCTGAACATGCTAAGGGTCCCTCAAATGTAATTGTGAAATGAAAAAAAAATCAGCAAAAAAAAAGGTATAACAGTCACACAATCACAAATATGGACACATATGGAAACACACATGCACAGAGAGACACACAGGATCAAATTCAGTCAACCAGTCTAAATATATTGAATTTAAATCATACAATAAGATGCTCCCATAAAAACTCTCTCTCGCCCTCCCTTTCTCTCTCTCTGTCACACACACACACACACACACACACACACACACACATACACACACACACACACATATAGGGAGAGACAAGCAAGTTTCTAGGTCAGTCAAGCAGCCTGGGAGCTGCTAAATTTGAATCCACCAATCAGAGAGGCTGTGTACTTTTTCCCGCCAAAACAGGTGCAGCCGTTTTTACACACTCAGCACAGAGAGAGACAGGATTTCTGCAGTGTATTTCTCATAGGGAGGATTCCTCTCAAACAAATGGCCATAATTTCCTAACCGTAGGGGCTAGAACGGTCATTCTTACACCGTTTTGTTCAGAAGAGATGGGGGAATCTTCAAGTGTTTACAATTTATCATTAAAATATGAATTATTAAAGATATTTGACTTCTAATGCACCATAACTGAGTAGAGGCAAGCGAAAACTGCCTTGACTTGCCCTCAAACAACGCTTTCTAACTCTAAATCTATTTGGAGTATTGATATCATTCTTTCACCGTAAGAGACAGCAGGCTTTGGTGAACAGTCATGGAAATTTTCAGCTCTCTGTGGAAATCCATCAAAAGATATGACGAGAGAAAAAATTGCCTCATTTCCAGAGTTTGAAATCTGAAGAAATCTGAGCGAAGGACGAATTTCCTACCCTCAAACAAGTGTAACTCATTTCAGAACGGTAATAGGTGAGAAAAAATTCTTGAATTGTGAGCGTCAGGAGTGTCTGAAGATATACTGGGACAAGCCTCATGTTTTAACTTCGCTTCGTTAAGGAGATATGACGATTCGAATATGCCTCTCATTACAGAAATCAAGCGGTGATTTTGAACAAACTCTCCATTGACTTTCTATGGAGAGTTTTCACACTTCGTGTTGGTCTGAGGAGATTTGCCAAAATTCTATAAATCTCACAACAATGATGGTGACATTTTCGGAAAGCCAGCAAAAATGCCTACGTTTTGATGTATAATTTGTGGAAGTTGAGTGAAAATTGAGCAAGTAGCAAGAAGTTGTTCGGACATGAAGAGAAGACTGCGAAACCTACAGTGGCACACTGGAAGCCAAGTGCATAGCAACCATAACAACGCATGTATTTTCTGAAAAATCACAATTTTGCAACTCAAAACTTTAAGAGGGATAAAAGTAAAACTGTAACAGATATGAAAAAGCTGAGTCATTCATGAATAGCCCAATAATTTGTGAACATTTTAAAGTTTGAATGGTTGCTCTACGTGAAAGTAGGAAAAAGTAGTTAAGTTTCAAAAACAAGCAAGTTTTAGCAGAATTGTGGAAGTTTCCCATTCATTTCAATGGGACAAATTAAAGGAAAAAAGCTTAATATTTTAAAAAGTATAATAGTTAAAAATACCAAAAGTCATTGCCATCATTAGCAGAAATAGCAGAATAGTTTAAAATTTGAACAGTGAAAATCGGCTGAAAATTGTGGAAGTAGTTAAGTGCCAAATAAAGCGCAAAAGTGGCAACTAGAATAATAATAATAAAGTAGAATAATAATAAAGAATAAAGAGAAACAGGAACTCAATAGTGTGGATGCCTTAAAGCATCCACACAATAAAGTATAAAGAATAAAGAGAAACAGGAACTCAATAGTGTGGATGCCTAAAGCATCCACACAACTAGAAAAATTTGCATTTCCTGCGAAAATGCAGTGTGGATGCTGTAATGCTGAAGCTGTCTGCTAAAAATAGCTGAAAAAGTTGAAAAGTTGCAGAAATTGTAAAAATTTGCAGAATCAAAGGAACTTTGCTAAAATGTAGTAACTTAGCAGAACTGCAATATCTTAGAGGAAACATAATACTTGGCAGAAATACAATAGCATAGCAGAACTTAGCAGAAACATTGTAACTTACAGGAAACACGATAACTTCTCAAAAATACAAGAATTTAGTAGAAATTGTATAAGATAACAGAAAGAATATATTTAGCCAAACATTCTTAAACATTACAGAAATACTATGATTTAGAAAAACAGTACAACATAGCAGAAATGCTGTGATTTACCAGAGACATTGTAATATACTATGAATATTTTAATTTTATATAAATACTATGTTTTAGCAAAAATACTCCAGTTTAGCACAAATATTATAAAATAGCAGAAATACTATTCTATAGCAGAAATACTATATTTAGAAAGAAAAATATAATATAGTAGAAATACTATGATTTAGCAGAAATCCTACAATATAGCTTAATAACAATGATTGAGAACAGATACTATGATTGAGCAGAATAGTAATAACTTAAGTGAAAATATTGGAAAGGTAAAATGACAAGCTGAATAAAAAGGAACATGGTTAAGTTTGCTGTTACATTTTTACATTTTTATCCAACAATGATATGCTACCCTAAAAAGGGTCTTTGTCTCTCTCTCTCTCTCTCTCTCTCTCTCACACACACACACACACACACACACACACACACACACACACACACACACACACACACACAGCAGCAGCAGCAGAAAGTGAACAGGGGCTGTTAACAGCATGTTTCTAGGTCAGTCAAACAGCTGTGAGCTTCTCAAATTGAATCCACCAGTCAGAGAGGCTGTGTGCTTTTTCCCGCCAAAACTGGTGCACCAAGTGCAGGCTTTTACACATGCAGCACAGAGAGAGACAGGATTTTTGCAGTCTATTTCTCATAGTCAGGACTCCCCTCAAACAAACAGCCATAAATTCCTAACCGTGAGGGGCTAAAACAGTCATTCTTAGACCGTTTTGTTCAGAACGACATGGGGAATCTTGAAATGTTGACCATTTAAAAAAAAAAGAAAAGAAATATTATAGATATATGACATGGATTATCTTTTGACTTAGAAGCCATGAAGGCAACAATATGCAAATTTGAATGTGCAAGCCCTCAGATATATGATTGGTTGTCTCAGAAGCCATATAAAAAGCAGTAAAACTGTACTATGATTTGGTAGAAAAACTATAATTAATCAAAAATACTATATTTGGCAGAAATACAATTTTTTAGCAGAAACACTATAGTTAGCACAAATCTTATGAAATAGCAGAAATAGTATGATATAGCAGAAATGCTGTATTTAGCACAAATACTGAACAGCAGCAGAAATGCTATGACTTAGCACAATATGAATAACTTAAATAGAAAAATTGGAAAAGCAAAATGGACAGCTGAAAAATGCTGAACATGCTGAAAGGGTCCCTCAAATGTAATTGTTAAATGGAAACAAATCAGCAAAAAAAAGTATAACAGTCACACAATCAAAAATATGGACACATATGGAAACACACAGGCACAGAGAGACACACAGGATCAAATTCAGTCAACCAGTCTAAATATATTGAATTTAAATCATACAATAAGATGCTCCCATAAAAACTCTCTCTCGCCCTCTCTTTCTCTCTCTCTCTGACACACACACACACACACACACACACACACACACTAGCAGCAGCAGCAGCCAAACAGCCTGGGAGCTGCTGAATTTGAATCCACCAATCAGAGAGGCTGTGTACTTTTTCCCGCCAAAACAGGTGCACCTGTTTTTACAGACATGCAGCACAGAGACAGAATTTGTGCTGTCTATTTTTCATAGTGAGGATTCCCCTCAAACAAATGGCTATAATTTCCTAACCGTAGGGGCTAGAACAGTCATTCTTACACCGTTTTGTTCAGAAGAGATGGGGAAATCTTAAGGTGTTGACAATTTATCTTGAAAATATGAATTATTGAAGATATTTGACTTCTAATGCACCATAACTAATGCCCTCAAACAATGCTTTCTAACTCTAAATCTATTTGGAGTCTCGATATCATTCTTTCACCGTAAGAGACAGCAGTCTTTGGTGAACAGTCATGGAAATTTTCAGGTCTCTGTGGAAATCCATCAAAAAGATATGACGAGAGAAAAAAGTGCCTCATTTCCAGAGTTTGAAATCCGAGGAAATCTGAGCGAGGGACGAATTTCCTACCCTCAAACAAACCCAATTCATGGCCAAATGGTAATAGGTGAGAAAGAAATTCTTGAATTGTGAGCGTCAGGAGTGTCTGAAGATATATTGGCACAAGCCTCATGTCTTAACTTCGCTGCATTAAGGAGATATGACGATTTGAAAATGCCTCTCATTAGAGAAATCCAGCGGTGATTTTGAACAAGCTCTCCATTGACTTTCTATGGAGAGTTTCCAGACTTTGTGTTGGTCTGAGGAGATTTGCCAAAATTCTATTATACAGAAATACTGTAATCAGCACATATACTGTAACATGACAGAAATTCCTCCACCTAGTAGTAATACTATAACATAACACAAATATTATGATTTGGCACAAAACCATGATTTGGCAAAATACTATGATTGAGCAGAAGTACTAAGATGTAGTAAAAGTACTTTGATTTAACAGAAATACAATTATGGAGGAGTAATACTTTAAAATGGGAGAAATATTGATACACACACACATACACAGAGCCTAAAGGGAACAGTATTTGTGCCATGGAGTGTTAACAAGAATGTGAGGTCCATATTAGAAAAGCTGGTAAAATCATAAAAGTTTGCAGAATTGTAATAAATGATCAATATGAATTACTGGTCTGTGATAGTGTATTAATTTGTAGGGCAAAAAACATGTTGTCCAAGGTGGAATTGAACCCACGACCTTTGGGTTGCAGACCTGTGTCATTACAAACTGTGCCACTGGGAAAGAGAACGGGGGCCTGGAAAACAGGGTGATGAGCAGTCAGAATTAGATCGCGGTGAGAGGCAAAGAGCGCCGTTTTTTGGAGTTACAAAACGTCGTGTAACTCAAAAACTAGGTGGACTAGAAGCATAATTCTTGTACTGGGCGAATCAGCGGACTTTGGTGTACTATGCCTGCGATTTTCATTGCTCTTTGTACATCCGTCGCTGAGATATGACGAGAGAAGAAACGGCAGACCTCAGATATGATTGGCTGGCTGGGAAGCCGTGCAGGCCCTGATATGTAAATTTGAATGTCTCAGTCCTCAGAGGATTGGCTGCCTGGGGACCTGGCAAAAGTATATAGTAATAGTATGATTAAGCATAAATACTACATTTAGCAGAAATACTGTATTAAGCACAAATCCTATAAAAAGCAAAAATACTATATTAAGCAATATAAATATCCTATAAAAATCCTATAAAAAGCAAAAATACTGTACTATGATTTGGTAGAAAAACTATAATTAATCAGAAATACTATATTTGGCAGAAATACTATATTTAGCACAAATCTTATAAAATAGCAGAAATAGTATGATTCAGCACAATAGTAATAACTTAAACAGAAAAATTGGAAAAGCAAAATGAACAGCTGAAAAAATGCTGAACATGCTAAGGGTCCCTCAAATGTAATTGTGAAATGAAAAAAAAATCTGCAAAAAAAAGTATAACAGTCACACAATCACAAATATGGACACATATGGAAACACACAAGCACAGAGAGACACACACAGGATCAAATTCAGTCAACCAGTCTAAATATATTGAATTTAAATCATACAATAAGATCCTCCCATAAAAAGGCTCTCTCTCCCTCTCTCTCTCTGTCACACACACACACACACGCACACACACACACACACACACACACACACACACATAGGGAGAGACAAGCAAGTTTCTAGGTCAGTCAAGCAGCCTGGGAGCTGCTAAATTTGAATCCACCAATCAGAGAGGCTGTGTACTTTTTCCCGCCAAAACAGGTGCAGCCGTTTTTACACACTCAGCACACAGAGAGACAGGATTTCTGCAGTGTATTTCTCATAGTGAGGATTCCTCTCAAACAAATGGCCATAATTTCCTAACCGTAGGGGCTAGAACGGTCATTCTGACACCGTTTTGTTCAGAAGAGATGGGGGAATCTTCAAGTGTTTACAATTTATCATTAAAATATGAATTATTAAAGATATTTGACTTGTAATGCACCATAACTGAGTAGAGGCAAGCGAAAACTGCCTTGACTTGCCCTCAAACAACGCTTTCTAACTCTAAATCTATTTGGTGTATTGATATCATTCTTTCACCGTAAGAGACAGCAGGCTTTGGTGAACAGTCATGGAAATTTTCAGGTCTCTGTGGAAATCCATCAAAAAGATATGACGAAAGAAAAAAGTGGTTCATTTCCAGAGTTTGAAATCTGAAGAAATCTGAGCGAAGGACGAATTTCCTACCCTCAAACAAGTGTAACTCATCTCAGAACGGTAATAGGTAAGAAAAAAATTCTTGAATTGTGAGAGTCAGGAGTGTCTGAAGATATACTGGGACAAGCCTCATGTTTTAACTTCGCTTTGTTAAGGAGATATGACGATTTGAATATGCCCTCTCATTACAGAAATCCAGCGGTGATTTTGAACAAACTCTCCATTGACTTTCTATGGAGAGTTTTCAGACTTTCGTGTTGGTCTGAGGAGATTTGCCAAAATCCTATAAATCTCACAACAATGATGGTGACATTTTCGGAAAGCCAGCAAAAATGCCTACGTTTTGATGTATAATTTGTGGAAGTTGAGTGAAAATTGAGCAAGTAGCAAGAAGTTGTTCGGACATGAAGAGAAGACTGCGAAACCTACAGTGGCACACTGGAAGCCAAGTGCATAGCAACCATAACAACGCATGTATTTTCTGAAAATCACAATTTTGCAACTCAAAACTTTAAGAGGGATAAAAAGTAAAACTGTAACAGATATGAAAAAGCTGAATCATTCATGAATAGCCCAATAATTTGTGAACATTTTAAAGTTTGAATGGTTGTTCTACGTGAAAGTAGGAAAAAGTAGTTAAGTTTCAAAAACAAGCAAGTTTTAGCAGAATTGCGGAAGTTTCCCATTCATTTCAATGGGACAAATTAAAGGAAAAAAGCTTAATATTTTAAAAAGTATAATAGTTAAAAATACCAAAAGTCATAGCTGCACATTAGCAGAAATAGCAGAATAGTTTAAAATTTGAGCGGTGAAAATCGGCTGAAAATTGTGGAAGTAGAAAAGTGCCAAAAAAAGTGCAAAAAGTGGCAACTAGAATAATAAAGTAGGATAATAATAACTAGAAAAATTTGCATTTCCTGCGAAAATGCTGTGTGGATGCCTTAACGCTGAAGCTGTCTGCTGAAAAAGATGAAAAGTTGCAAAAAGTTGTATGGTGGTGAAAAGAACATGTCGCCCTGAGCAGGATTCGAAACTGGCCCTCCTGGTCTCAAGGCAGCTACTCATCTCACTGAGCTAAACTCATTCTCTCAAAAAGGAGGAGGAGAGACCGACAATTCTGCTAAAATGAGCAGAAGCTGCTGAGAATTGTGCTGAGAAGAGGTGAAAAGGCTGAAAATTTTGCAGAAAAGAGGTAAATCAGCAGAATTTCTGCAGAAAAGAGGCAGAACAAAAGAGAAAACTGAAAACAGGTTTTGCCATGACCGGGATTTGAACCTGGCCCTTCTCGTCTCAAGGCAGCTGCTCATCTCACTGAACCAAAATCTTTCTCTCAAAAACAAGAGATGGAGAAACTGACAATTTTGCTAAATGAGCAGAAGCTGCTGACAATTGTGCTGAGAAGAAGTGAAAAGGCTGAAAATTTTGCAGAAAAGAGGTGCATCAGCAGAATTTCTGCAGAAAAGAGGTAAAGAAGCAATAAGTTGCACTGAAAAGAGATGAATCAGCAGAATTTCTGCTCAAAGGCGGCTATTCATTTCCCTGAGCCAAAGTCATTCTTACAAAGAAGAGGTGGAGAGACGGACAATTCTGCTGAAATGAGCAGAAGCTGCTGACAATTGTGCTGATAAGAGGTGAAAAGGCTGAAAATTTTGCAGAAAAGAGGTGAATCAGCAGAATTTCTGCAGAAAAGAGGCAAAGAAGCAGAAACTTGCGCTGAAAAGAGATGAATCAGCAGAGTTTCTGCTCAAAAGAGTTGTCTTTTTTCTGAAAACAGCCCAAATAAATGGAATTTGTGCTGAAAAGGGGTGAAAAAAATGAAAATTTTGCCTACAGGGGTGAAGAAGCTAAAGTATACCAAATCAAAGTATTTGTGCCAAAACATAGTGTTTCTGCCATATTGTGGTACTACTACATTACAACATGAATACGGATTAAAGATGAAAGAAACTGGCAACAAATTCCTCCACTACAAACCAGTCTGATACCACTTCTTTGCAGTGTTCACGTTTACTAAGGCACTACCCAAAAGGCGCCACGAGAGGGCACTCCAACACAAGAGATGAGGTGAATGAGCAGAATTTCTGCTGAAAAGAGGCAGAAGGTTCTGTATGTAGAAAAAGAAACACTGTTGAACCATGTGTGAAATAAATAAAGAAATGAAATGAAAGAACAACCTGGTTCTGCTCAAATTCACCAATCAGAGGTACTGCCTCAGTCTGCTTCATCAGGCTGTGTACTTGTTTCTGCCATGGAGCGTTAACAAGAATCTGAGGTCCATATTAGAAAAGCTGCTAAAATCATAAAACTTTGCAGAATTGTAATAAATTAGCAATATAAATTACAGGTCTGTGATAGTGTATAAATTTGTAGTGAAAAAAAAAAAACGTGGACCAAGGTGGGATTGAACCCACGACCTTTGAGCTGCAGAGCCGTGTCATTACTGATTGCACCACCTGGAAAGGGGGCGGCGGTCTGAAAGACAGATACTTGGGCAGTCAGAAAATAGATCGCGGTGAGAGGCGAAAGACGCCGTTTTTTGGAGTTACAAAACGTCGTGTAACTCAAAAACTAGGAGGGCTAGCAGCGGAAAGGTGAAAAACTGAAAATTCTGCTGAGAAGAGGTGAAGAAGCTCAAATTTGTGTTGAAAAATAAAAGCGTTCACTAAAGTGTTTTTCGCCATAAGTGAGATTTGAACCCGGGCCTTTCCTTCTGAGAACTGCTCACTTTACTGAGCCAAACTGATTTTCAGGTAACTGAAAAGAGGTGCAAAAGTTTTAATTTTACTGAAAACAGTTGAGTAAGTTGAACTTTGTTCAGAACAGAAGAGACATTCCGCTGAAAACAGGTGAAAAATCTGAAATTTCCGCTGAAAACAGGTGAAAAAACTGAAAATTCTGCTGAAAACAGGGGAAAAAGCTGAAAATTATGCCATGCAATGATAAGAATGAAAGCCAGCAAAAATATCTACGTTTTGACGTATAATTTGTGGGGGTTGAGTGAGAATTGAGCGAGTAGCAAGAACTTGTTCGGACTTTAACAGAAAATTCACAAACTTCCACTATCCACTCTGAGTTAATTGCATGGCAACCATAACAACGCATGTTTGCTGAAAATAGTTGAAAATAGCTGAAGAAGCTGAAGAAATCAAAGTCAGTGTTGAAAAAGTTGTTGAAATTTTAATAACTTTGCAGAACAACATCGAGTTAACAAAAATGTAATAATTTAGCAGAAATGCAATAACTTAGAAGAAACATAACAATTCAGCAGAAACATTGTAATTTACCAGAAGCTACAACTTAGCAGAAATGTAACAATTTAGAATAACATAACTTCACAGAAATATTACAACTTACCAGAACTGCTCTAATTTGCAGAAATGTAATAATTAGGCAAAACTGTCAACAGATAACAGCTGAAAACGCAGAATTAACCTCAAAGTCACTCATTTAACTGTGAAAAATGACCAGAAACATAAAAAGAAAAAAAATCAGCCAGCAGATAAACTGATGTGGACCAAAAACAAGGTAAAATTGCAGAGTTTACACAGCTGGTGAAATGTAAAAATGGCAACAAAAAACAAACAAACAAACAAACAAACAAAAAAACCACCACAACAGTTAGGTAATAAATGCACAAGATGCTGCAGTCAGAGATAAAAACACCCAAAAATAATGTTATTGAAATGCCAAAGAGTGGTAGAAAGTTTAGAAAATAGAAAACCAGTAGTAGAAAAGTAGAACATTTAAATATTTTTTTAGAAACATATGATACAAAATATTTACTCAGTTGTTTCCAATGATTACAATAATGGCATACAGAAATAAAAATCCCATTTGGGACAACCAGAAAAATATTAATAGAAAATGCAAATCAAATGAATCTAAATATACAAACAAGTGAAGCATCTGTTGGAATTGTGAACATATCCTTGTTTTCCATGTTTATGTTTATGGCCCTAAGATGCGCAGACACATGATAGGCTATTAACTGCAAAAATATATACATATATAAACAGCAAGTGAGAGACAAAAATATATCCTCTCATTTGCTGGAGTTTTGTGCACATACCATTTGGCAAGGATAAACAACATGTTCCAATGCCACATTAAAATTTTCAAAAGCTTCTTTTTTTCAATTAGTTTACTACTTCCTGATTCGATGATAAATATGGTACCAAACTACAAAATTACTGTCGAAATGAAATCGACATTGTGATATATTTCAGGTGTCGAGTCACACAGCTGACCAATCGATGCACATATTTAAAGAAACAGGGATCAAATAAAGAACATTGTTGTAGAATAAATTACAGTTAAAAATAACCACTGCCCTGCGTTAGAGAGTGACTTATGATGAGGTATTAATTGGGTTAACTTTACCTCTAACAGCTTTTCACATAGTGCTGTGACCAGGGTGAAATCCATCATAAAGTAACTGTAAACAGTAGAACCATTAACATGAATGTTATGGTTCTACTCTGATCAGAACTCAAGTCAGCTGTGTGACCTGATATAAAATGATACAGAGGAACACATATAAATGGATGTGACCTTCATGAACTTTTCAAAATGACTTTATATGTCTGACCCATTATCTATATATATTAGAGCAGATGTGTAAAACCACTGTTAGACCTACTCTATACTAATGTAGTTACTGACACCCCATACTAAGGCAGGATTCATACAAACACACATTATCTTTTCTCTTAAACACTTTTTCACATTTTGAGATTGTGTAATTTCTATAAAGAATACGTGTAATGGTTCAATAGATATAGTTATTTAAATGTCCATAATAATCACATGATCATTTTTGTACATCCTACAATTCAAGATTTAGAGCTGTGTGTTTGTATGAATTCAGCTTGCTATACTTATAGACTTAGATATATCAATCCACTATTTACCAAAACAAGTTATATGGTTTGGGTAAATAGATTGGGTTTGTTCTACAAAATAACAAAAAACAAAAACAAAAACCACCCACAAAAAACAGTATATCTGCACATTAATCCAGAGTTCAGTTTCATATGTCTGATATTGTTTGTTAAATCTGGTGACACAAACACAGTCAAAAATTCATTGTGGTCCTTTTTACCCTCCACCAATGATATGCTGGTCACTTGGACCAGTTTAGTATTTGCTGTCACAGAGGAATGTTAACCATAAGTCCAAAAGACAAAACTGAAACCTTACAGCCTCATTGTAAATAGCATCACAAACAGATGTTTTCCACACAGTTAACAAAGCTCCACCACATCCGATCACTGCATATAAATCTAAAAGAAAACAAAAACAAATAAAATGTAATTAACACAAGGGAAGACTTTTGATTTAATAACTAAGCTTAAAATAAGTGTTACCTTTGAATATTTGTGGGAAAAATCTGATGCTACCCCAAGAATACAAAGCCACACTGGAAATGATGACAGGCTTGCAACCCTCTGTCTTCCTGGAGTGAGGTGCCTGATCAGTAGCAGTGAGTTGACAGAAGTCGGTGTCTGTAAGAGTGGTCAAACACTGATACTCTGTCCACTTGCGTAGAGTCTAAGAAGCTGGAATGCAGGCACACAGGACAAGCTTGTTCTAAAAAATACAGAAAAGGGAACATTTTATTTGTGTTAAGGCCTAAAAACTACAAATAAGTTATACAATGAACAATATTGAAATACCTCATAGATGCTGCAGGCCACCAGACTCCAGAGCAATCTCACACTCACATGATGGTGAGGAAAGACACGAGCTCTGTGATGAGGGTTGAATGTCTCAGTTGGGACACTGAAGAACTCAGAAGATACCTGCACAGAGAGACAGAGTAGAAAAAGCATAGATTTGTAATCCATAATGTCAATTAAAACTCAAAAAGTGTCAACAAGTATAATAATTTCAGTATGGAATTATTTATGCAATAAATAGGATTTAAATTAATTAAATGAATTAAAAGCACTGACATTTTTTATCAAAGATAAAGAATTGTACCTCTCTCTGCTCTGAGGATCACTGAGCATCTCTGACAGGAAATACAGTTTCCTCGGTATGAGTCATCCTTGATGGTTTCAGAGGTGTGTAGTGTGGCAACATGATGATGGTCTCCAGATTAGGCAGGAGGTCAGGTGATGGGTGTGTCATCTTCTCCATGGAAGACACACTGGTATGGCAGTTCATAAAAGAGCAGTCTCCTTGTGGCATGTAGTTATCTGTGCGGTCCAGCACTGATGGATCAGGTTTGGCTCAGCAGTTCATGAAGATGGTTAAGATGTTGTTGTTTCAGCTGATGATGGTGACGTTTGAAGGTTTTCCCACAAAGGAAACAGGACTGTGTGTGCCCTGTCTGAAAAAATACATCTACAAAACATAAAGTGCTTTTAACACCACCCACCCTCCCAACCCACCCAGCTCAGCCCCCAAGTGTCAATATATTGCTGGTATGGGGTGTCAGTTACTAAATCTAATTAGTGCATCAGAAAGCGTGGGCTACACCTAAAGCCCACACTTTCTGATGTCTTTTTGCAGATGCTCAGAAAATTCTGACTTGGCCTTTATCCACCCAAACCCAAACCCACCCGGATAAAGGCCAAGTCAGAAAATGGATGCAGAAACTTTCCATGTACTTCTAAATCAGTTTTTATACATATTCTGTAAGCTGTAAAAATGTTTTTCTCTACGTAATGTATCGTTATAGACATCTCTGGTAGCCTAAAGATAGTTTAAAACTTTTAACATTTTTTTTTACCTGTAAAACATGATAAGCAAAACCTCATTTATCCCAAAAACATTTGATTCTACAAAATCTACTGTAATCAAGAAAATATAATTGTCTGTATTTATTTATGTGCCCAATAATAAATACCTGCATTTATCTGGGATTTATTTATTTACTATTTCATATTTAAAAGCCCTCAACAAAGATCTTGTTTGTTGAGATACATATGTCACAATAAATTAAAGTATCAAAAAAGGAGATGACAATTAACATCCATGAAAAAATGCATTTTAAAATAGTAGATTTAGTCATTTAAAACATGAGAATAAAAAATAAATGATGTCTGTTTAATACTTTTTGCAGCACATTTCAGATCAGAGGTGCATGATAACAGAAGGCAGATCTCCCTGCTCTGCATGAAGTACAGCCATGATTTGGTGAAATGATTAATAACATTGCAATGAGAAAGGTTTGATAAATTGAAGGATGGTCTTCTTACAGACAGAGCAGGGAAACTAATTTTTGGGAAGCCTTCCATTATCAACAGAAAATCTTTTTCATACTCTACAATCAGTAAACTCTGTAACAAACATGATCTATAATTGTTTGAAAACTCACCACACGACTTCATGATTGGCTCGAGGACAGAACACAAAACACAGGGTTGTGGTAACTGTAATATGTTCTCAAGACACCTGAATGTAGACTGTGCTTTGGATGAGAAATAAAAATGAGGTCAAGCAGGGTGTTCTTGTCTGTAGTGGCAGAAGTGATCAGCTGTGAATACCCTCTTGACTGAAACTGCTCCAGAATCTGTTTTCTTCCACTCTGTAACTGGTTCTCATTAAAATCTCCACACACAATTATTGGGTGACAGTCCATTATTTCAAGTGAATCTAAAAGACTTACCAGGTTTTGCATGAATGGTGTCAAACTGTAGTCAGGAGGTCTGTACGCAACTGCAATGAGCGCAGGGAATGGAGCCTGAACCTTCAACACTAAAAACTCAAGATCAGTGACATTATGCAGATACTGTTTTACCTGAACCTGAAAATGATTCCTCAAATACACAACAACTCCACCACCACTTCTGCTGGCCATGTGAGGAAAGTTTGTGTAGGACACATGTCTGTTGCGTTTGAACATGGTGTAGCCGTCCAAATGAAGACTGTCTGCAACAAAGGAGCCTTGGAGGTGAGACTCAGTGAGACACAAAACATCTGCTAAACACATTTCATGATGACTCTTGATGTCACTGATGTGAGATGGCAAACCCTCCGTATTGTGATGGATCAGTGTAAGAGTGTCAGGTCTGCTGGCTGTTTCTCTGACCTGAAGAAGAGGCATCATTTCCTCAACGCTGGCTTGTCTCATGGTTTGGAGCGCTGCAGTTACCTCGGGATTGGCATAAATCTTTTTCTCATCCAAGTCCTGTAAATACAGTCCACTGAGAGACGTCACCCTGCTGAGAGCAACATAAGCCATACCTGGTTCAAAAATGTTCTTCATTGAAACTACAGCTGTCTGTGTTGTAAGACCCTGGGTTTTGTGAATTGTGCAGGCGAATGCTAGCTTTACAGGAAACTGTCTGCGTACCGCACCTTTAAACTTCAGACTCTCCTCTGCTCTCTCAATGTAAACCAGATCATCAGATGCTGCATTAGCACTGCGGTTGTTTCTCATAGGCTGCCGGTTGTCCATTCTGAGTCCTAGTTTAATTATTTGTCCATCATTTTCAGATCTCACCACCTTTACCAGTATACCAAAAGCACCATTAACCAAACCGTTTAGTGTGTCCAAGTTTCTGGTCAGCATCACTCGAGCTCCTTCAGCAACGTTCAGGGTGTCGGGTAAATCATTTCTCCCACCTGTAAATGGTTTGTCTCTTCGTGCCATTCTGCCTGTACGTTTATCCTTCTGGAAATCGTCTGCAGTGATGATTATGATGTTTGAATGAAGCTTCTTGAGTGTATCTGTGTTGTGGGATTCAACATTCTTGTTGGTGGCATAAATGTGTAAGACCTCGATTGGACATTCTTCTGGTGCAGTCACAGCCTGTGACAACAAATCTCTGTCGCACTGAGAAAGCTCATCTGTCTTTTCTTTGACTCTAATCCTGTTCAACATCTCTGCAAAGGCCACATCATCTTTCTGACGCATGATCTCGGTTAGAGTGATCATCTGAAAATGTTCCTGCCATAGGTCAATCTGTTCTGGATCGTAAACGCAGAGAGGTTTAGACTGTCGCACTGGTGGCAGCTGGTAAAAATCTCCAACAGCTAAAACTGACATTCCACCAAAAGGTCTCTGAGTGCCTTTGATTTGTTTCAGTCTTGCATCCACATAAGCAAAAAGGGGTTTTGAAACCATTGAAATCTCATCAATAACAATAATTTCAGCATTTATAAGCTCAGATCTGACTTCATCCAGTTGGTTACCAAGTCCTTGAATGGGTGGTTTCAGACTCCTGGGTAGTTTCAGTAGAGAATGTAACGTAGAGCCATTGATAGAAAAAGCTGCTGTCCCAGTAAATGAAGTCAGTAAAACAGTTGGATTTGATATGTCAGCTTCTTCTGCATTAGCAGGCAGTCTGCTCAGGATCTTTGATGCTTCAGAATGAATACATTTAATCAGATGTGACTTTCCAGTTCCTGCACCACCGTTGATATAGAAGAAAAATGGATCTGGGTTTAAACCACAAACTCGCTGAATACACCAGTCTCTTATGGCATAGAACACGCAGGCCTGCTTCTGGTTCAGTTTCTGATACATTACACGTACCATGGCTGGATCTACTGCAGGTTGTTCTCTGATGGCTCTGATCTCTGTTACAGCATCAGACTGACGACTGTAGTCGGGAACATTCTCCTGTTCGTTCTCATCATCAGAATGTCTCTCAGGAAGATTCTCATCACATTGCAACCTCACAACTTCAGATTCAGGAGCCAGATTACACCATTCATCGATCACAACATCCCTATTTTGTTCAAATTCTTCCAGTGCACTCTCAATATCCTCAGAGTTCTTCTCATACTTGTCTTTATTTCTCTTTACAATCCGTTTAACAGACTCACTGTGGTCTGAACATGGAAGTCGCACAAAACCTGAGTTGTAGAAGGACTGATAGGTTTGGAACCCTTGTGGTTTTAGTTCCTGCTCTGATCTGTGTGGAAGGTAAAGTCTCAACAGTCGACCATAATATTGCTCAGGATCTTTTTCCTGTGAACAGTGATAATACCTGATTATAGCTGGTTTATCATTCTTTCGCCTTTGTACAAATCCAAGCTGGTTTAGAAGAGGAAGCACATCTTTTCCTTCATTTGGACCACTCACCAACCGGCACAGGGCAGCAAAATCAGCCAGGGACATTTCCTCATATTCTGGTGTCTCAGGTCTGCATTTGTATTTATCAGTCAAACTGGTCATCCAAATATTACAACTGTCGTGTGTTGTGGTTTCCAGGTAGCTCATTGGACGACTCATTTTTACTGGGTTATCATCTGTTGGTACAAATACAACACTGCGGGAACATTTTTTCATTTTTAGGCCACAGACTCGAGTCACACACTCCTGTGCGCTGATTTCTCTCTTTTTTGAGTAAGCCTGCATCACAGCTCTCATTTCATCACATTCATTGACCGTGTTCTTATCAGAGTTGTCAATAACTGTCTTTAGGTATTCAGAAAGACCAGATTCTTTCTTCGTTATATATTTACAGAGGTATTCTACACATGAATAGGCATTCAAAATTAACGAGACATCTAAATTAGAGTTCCAGGCTTCAAGCAGGTGTGGGTTGTAATTGTTGATCCAACAGTCCTTTGGGTCACGTTTCAGAATCAGCGCCGTTTTCTTGTTTATGTCCTGGAGGCATTGTTCATACTCATTCATTGTCAAGTTGCATCGCGACAGAATCTGCTCTATGGTGAGAGAAGCAGCTTCAGGTTCCTTCAGCAGGTTCATCAAAGGTCTGAGTTTGGCTTTTGCAGCTTCAGTGTCTGAATCCTCATCCTGTCTCACAATCATTGTTCTTGTGGCTGGTGGTTTTGGAAACCCAAATCTACAACCAGAGTTCACACTCTTAAAGCATGTTTTTGTGTGGTTTTTGCTGTGCTTTTGTAGTTCAGTGACTTTTTTGTGCAGTTCAGGTTGTTTTTCTGGATCAGGGAGTTGAGCTGAGATGTATCTGTCCACAAAGTCACAGACAGTTTGGTCATCATCCAAATCTACTTCTACCTTTTCTCGAATCCACAGCAACATGTGTATATGCGGACTGCCTCTGTGCTGGAACTCAACTCTGTAAAAGTAATCAACGATTTCACCAAGGGGCTGTGCAGGAGAAAAAAGCAAATCTCTGAACAAAGCCTCAACACGCTTATCAAACATTCGCATGGTGGTTACTGGATTTGATCGTAGAATTTCACACTTTTCTGACCAGTCCAGGGCTTCAAAATCAACCTCTTCACCTTGCTGTCTCTTTATTGCTTGAATCACTTCAGGCCATCTCATCTCAGCAGCAGAGAAAGTGACAAAGAACTGAGGTGTTCCTATTTGACGAAGCATACTGAATAAATCTTTGGTAGTTTTCTGCCAGTAAGCTGGAGTTCCTCTGAGTGGCTGCATAAATCTGATTGCATCTTTATTTCTTACCAGCTTCTCTACTTCTGTCTTACTTTGTAACATTCGTGATGTGATTTTGCGTCCATCTTTGGTCATAGTTTTACCTTTCCTTAGCTGTATTGTCATGCTGGAATTAGCCAGGTGTATTTCAGTAACAAACTGTGAGAAAAATAGATAATTTGTGTCTTTGGCAAATCTTGCATCAATGTTGAAAAGCCTTGACTTGAAGTAAGCACTTGGTGTGAGTTTAAGACGTCTCTTTTCATCCAGTGTATTCTGACCAGTAGGAAACTGCACAGGAAATGCCATGGCTTCCAAATGAGGAGTTCTGAAGAAGCTAACAGGATTGTTTCTTTCTGCAGGAGCTACACAGTATGTGTTATCACTGAAACAAAGAATCTCTTCTGAAATGTCTAAAGGCTGCAGACAACTTTCTAGAGCAAAACCTCCATTGTTCAAATCACTTTCTGGTTGCTCAGGATTTTGTTCCTCTGGTTGTTCATCACAGGATACCATATCAATATCTTGTTCACTTTCAGACTCAGTTTCGCACAAAAGGGCATCTTTTTCATAGTTGTCAATTTCCATTAAATCTGCTTCATCATAATCATCACTTCCCATGCTGGCTTCATCACTGCTGTCATCATCAGGTAACGTGGGATCACAAAGCAATGCATCATCTCTGATAACAATATCTGTGTACTGCGGATGAATCTGTTTGAGTTTACGCAGGGCTTGGATCAGTTTAGACCAGGTGACAGTCTGGAACAGCTGATGGCCTTTGTAGCAGAGCCGTCTTTTCAGCTTGATCCTCATTATCTGTGATTGGTTTCTGAGCCGAGGTAAACAGTCAACTGTTTGTTGGACTTCAGATGGTACACACACCACATTACCACGTATGAGTCTTTGTCTGCCCTTTGGAAGTGGAATAATCTTTGCAAATGGTATGCATTTGGCAATCAGATGTCTCTCCAGAATGTTGAGATCACACAGTTCAGCTGGGATATCCTGCAGTTCTAAACCATTGACAGCAGCAAGCCTTGGCATGCGTCCACTTTTGAGGGAACTGTGACACGTGTGACAGATATACTCCTTTTTTCTCTCAACGGGAAAGCTGCAGTGATCATTACATGCTTCATCACACACATGAACAAATTTACCAGTTAGACACTGCTGAGCTACAGTTTGGTGTTTTGAGTAATTGTTTCTTTTGCAGATTTTCACCTGATTAGGAAAAGAAGCTTTTAGACAAACAGTACAAACATAAGATGGTGCTGATTTAATGTTTGATCTGAAACGAGATATGGCCTCATTCATTAAAGTGTTATCTGGATGATACTGTAAACTTTCAGCTGGTCGATGCATCTGACGATATTTTCTTTTTATGTTCATTGCACATCTGATATTATGCATCTGTCTAAAAGAAAAACTGTTCCAATATTTTACTCTCATTCGTTCTCTCATATTCTCTTTGTGTTGTTGCTGAAATTGTCTCTCTTCTCCATAACGTTTAGTGATGTAAGATAGTTTTTTCTTTTTAAATTCTTCACTTTCTTTATATAGTTTATATACATATGACCTCATGCAGGCTTTATGTTTCTCTCTGAATTCAACAGAACTGCTGTATGTTCTTCTTATACGATCTTTCTGCTTTTTCCTGAATATAGGATTGTCTCTATATGTCCTTATGACACGCTCTATTTTTTTCTCTCTAATTTTAGCACTTTCTCTATAGATCCTTCTCATTTGCTCCTTCCATTTTTCCTTAAAATCCTCGCTTTCTCTATAGAGCCTTCTGAAACGCTCCTTCTGTTTTTCCTTAAAATCATCTCTTTCTCTATAGATCTTTCTCAAATGTTCTCTCTGTTTCTCTCTATATGTAGCATTGGCTTTATACAAATTACTTTTGTATACATTCTTCTTCTGTCTGTGATCAGGATCATTAGACTTCCGACTGGAATTTTTTTTCTTTGCCTTAAAGCTTTCATCAAGGGTGTACATTTGTCTTTCTTTCTTTTTCTGATTTTCCTTTCTTTGTGGTAGTTTTTGTTGGGCCAGTAATCTTCTCCTCAGTTTTTTCCTTTTTTGTTTATTACATTTCAGCAGTTTATGTGAAAGTTCCTGCATTGTCTTAGTTGAACAGGAGGCAGTAGTTGAATCATTCTGAGGAATAGAATCTGATGTTACCTGACTTTCTCTCACAGAAGATGCAGATGGTTCTTTTTCCAAATGATGGTTCATCTCAGCAGCTGCTGTCTCATTTAAATAATCCACTCTGGATGTCGTCACGTCCATGGTACTGTATTTGGTGGTTTTGTTAGCATCTTTTTGTTCAGCAGTGTTTTCACTGTGAAACTCGACAGGCTGTAGCTCATAAGTGCAGGTTGGTGCGATGCTAAACATTCGGTACAAACATTTGATCCTGTCAATCATGTCGTTAAGACGTGTGAATTTTAACATAACTGCAGTTCCACCACTTACAGCTAGCGGCAATGGCATTCCTGTAGACTTACGTGGGTGAGGGTCAAAATATGCGTATTCACCTGAAGCCAGCCTGCAAACTGCGATGACTGTTCCTCCCATGACTAGCAAAGCGTAGCGAATGTCTGAAACCAAACACTGTAATCCCTGTTCAAGGCTTGGAAGATGATCTGTACCATCGAATGCGCCGTAACGAGCAAACTGAGACATATCCACTTGATACTCATGTCTGCGGCTGGTGACCACTGTGGGAAGCTCATCACAGGCTAGAAACACGCTGTTCACAAACCTCTTTCTGGCATCTGAATGCATGGCATGGCCTTTGTCCAACACACGGTTAAGATCTGCCCTGGTAATAAATTCATCCTCGTGTAAGAATGACAGGAAAACCAAACTATTAGCCATGCATTGTTGATTCCGGTGCTTTCCATACTTAATAGAAGCCTGGCTTCGGGATGCACAGATGCTACTCACTCGTGGACGACTTTCACTGTTTGTAACCTGTACATGAGACGGTCCTGGAGCTTCTCCATCATGCTGCATTTGCACAGTTACCTGTTGTACTTCAGCCTTTGGCATAGACACTGAGAAAACACCTCTCTTTACCACATCTGCATAAGACACTGTGGCTGTCTGAACGCTGTTCTGCACTTCCAGACTGGGAACAGTTGTAACAGACACCTTTACCTGCTCACCGCTCTGAGAAATATTTAACTGTTCTTTCTGCTTTTGCCATCTAAGCTTCTGGGACTGCGACCTTTGACCTTTTCTTGGCATTTTATTGAAGTACAATGTGAGCTTATATGTATTTATACACAGATATAAATAAAACTCAACCTGGAAACAGTGAAAAACTAACAACTCTTTAACTTACTTTTTAAATCTGAGAAATGCAAGGTTATACAAATGTTCAAATGTTTTTATAAATGTGTAAATAGATGCAAAAGGTTGACTTTAATCCAAACTCAAGATAAAAGATATTCAAAGTTCTCTGAAAACACTTGGCTCAGTTTTATTGTAGCTTTTTCAAAAATAGAATATTTTTACTTATATTTTTAACCAGACTCGTTAATGAATAGGTCTTAGCTTCTGTAAAGGGATATGCAGATTAAATCACAATAATTAACAGGCTATAATAAAACTCTTAGCTTTTAATTAGTGTGTGTAAATCTTTCAGATATCTAAAATGTAAAGCAAATATAAACAGCTGTGATGGTGTGGTGATCAGATGACAGGCGATGAGGATTCTTCAGCTGGATGTTCTGCAGCAGTCAGGAAACAGGAAGTCTGGGTCCTCAGGGCAGCTTCTCGATGGCAATTGTGTCTGAACACTTACACTGAGTAACAGAAATGGGTTTGTCCCTAAATAATAATAGTATAACCCTACTATAGTCAAATGTTACTGACAATGAAACAGACTAGCAAAATGTATCTAAAGTTATCTAATTTAATATTTTTGTGAATACAGCAGTCTGAATGTCGTATAAAATAACAAGTTTGTCTTATTACAAAAAACCTTTAAGGTGTAAATTTTATATTATGTATCAAAGTAATTGCACCTCTAAGCCAAACTATCAGTGTTTATTCCAAAGTGTTCCAAGTAAAAATTAAAATTACAAATCTACAGCTGTGTAAGTAGTTTCTACTGTACTGTAATTCTACTATTGTAATTTCAACTTTCTACTTGTAATTTCCAGCAAAAAGACTGGATGTGAGAGAGTTTAACGATAGGAAAGAAGGAGCAGTGAGAGCAGAGACCTCTCAGAATTCTGTAACAGATCGATGAAGTACTGGTAACTTCAATTTCCCAAAAATGGGGACCATGTCAAAACTTGATTTCGCCAGACAAAACTTGATTCCATTCAAAATTTGATTCCAGTTAAAAACGTGATTTTTGATAACTTAGATAGAGCTTGTGGGATAGAGTGAAGCAAGATAGAACGGCTTGTCAAAATAGATAGAGTGGGTAGAGTGATAGGACAGACTGAATGGCTTGTCAATGATAGAGAGAGAGAGAGGGCTTTCTGCAACAGGTCACCTGTAAGACACAAAAAGACTGGAATTAGACATTTCCAATAAAGCTGGCTTTACTGTATTTTTCGGACAATAAGGCACACTTAAAATCCTTTAATGTTCTCAAAAATAGACAGTGCGCCTTATGTATTCATTTTGGCTGTGCTTACTGACTTCAAACCAATTCTATGTGGGACACGGCGCTGCAAATTCTCTCAAAATGTTGTAGTACAACTTTGGTAAGCTACCGTAGTTAGGAGCCTCGCGGTGTAATTCGCACTGTGCTTGAACATAATATTATGCTGTGTGTGTGTGTATAAGGACCTGGCAACTGTTAAGAGCCATGCTTACGAAGCAGGTTTCAAACTGATCAGCTCATGAAGAATTTGATGGATTTGTGGAAGAGGAATAAACTGAAAAAGTGAATGTGTCGTTCTGTATTTTATGTGTTACAACTGAACAATGTTGCGGATTACTGTGAATGAGTTGAATACAACTTGACTTATGTAGCTGTTTTGTTTGGCTTAATGTACCTTATGTTTAAAAAACAGACCCGTTCATTGCCCTTATGCCTTATAATCTGAAAAATACAGTGCATATTGGACTGAACTGAATGACAATGTTTAACAAATGGTGGTGGAACTGTTAAGGACATTTTTGCATTCTATTAAAACAATAAAAACAAACAGAGTCTATAACCAAGATGTGCTGCTACAGTAACTTACTGTTAACATTATATGGTCCAAATAAACCCACACACTGAGGTTCGACCAGGCCTCCTGCTCTACATCAACTTTACATCCACTCAAATTAAAATTTATTGATTAACTGGCCAAAAAGAACAAATCCTTTCTCACATTTGCCTAAAAAACATCTTGATGATAACCAAGAGCTGTGCTGACTCACTGCACTAAACTGAGCCTCATGTAGAGAAAGAAATATTAAAAAAACAGAACACCAGCAAGTCAAAAATGGTGCTGTTACTGTGATGGCCCAGAGTTCTTTTACTACTTTAGGACCTGCATCAAGCCATCAGGTCCTGAGCTTAAGTTTAATCACACTTGGGATTCGCAGCAGGAAAGGGATCTGAAGTACCCAAGCAAGTCCAACTCTGAAAAAAACAAAACTCTTGGTGTAGACTAATCAGAGTCTGGACTTTAATGAAATTGAGATACTTGACATGATTTCAAAACCCTATATTGGACCTTAATTATAAAAATTCTGAAAGTAGAGTGGACCAAAATCCCCCCAGTGATGTAAACCAGTCATTACTAGTTACTGTAAATCCATGATTATACTTGTTGGTATCAGGGCTTCCACAGCTGGGTGTTAGAGAGCAACTGGTTTTCACATCAGACCAGGTTGTTCTGGCTTGCGTTTTTCTGCTTCATAAATAAAATCCTCCTCGTAAAACTGCTTTTTGTATTTATCTAGGTTATGCTTGTTAGATGATTTGAAACATGACAAAAAAAAGTATGAAAAATATTAATGTGCAAGAAAGAAAGCTTTTTCTTAGCTCTGTACCTCAGACAAACCTTTACTTACCAGGCTTGAGATGATCAGATCAGTAGTCTAGAGAAAGGAAACAATACATCACATCACTGATTAATCACTCAGACTTTGGAGCAGCTTCGCACACAATAAAATTTACTTTGACATAAATTAACTTGTAAAATTCCTTCAAGCCTTTATGAACTTTCTGTACTCTGAAGAGGACACTATTAATTTTTAGGTCTCGCATGGCTATATCATCGTGTAATAAAAGCACTGATACTACATAAGGCGATCGTGGCTCAAGAGTTGGGAGCTCGCCTTGCAATCGGAAAATTGCCGGTTCGAGCCCCGGCTTGGACAGTCTCGGTCGTTGTGTCCTTGGGCAAGACACTTCACCCGTTGCCTACTGGTGGTGGTCAGAGGGCCCGGTGGCGCCAGTGTCCGGCAGCCTCGCCTCTGTCAGTGCGCCCAGGGTGGCTGTGGCTACATGTAGCTTGCCATCACCAGTGTGTGAATGTGTGCGTGAATGGGTGGATGACTGGATGTGTAAAGTGCTTTGGGGTCCTTAGGGACTAGTAAGGCGCTATACAAATACAGGCCATTTACCATTTACCATAAGTGCAAAGAATAGGCACCAATATTTTGTTGGCACAGATGTTGGCTTTTTTGCTCCATCATTGTCTATCACGAGTCAGTGCTTATAAAGTGTGGAAAAACCACACCTGTTAACGTCATTTCAGATTAAAAACTTCTAGTGTTTTGACTCCATGCTAATTGGCAAATGGAATATGAGACACAATAAAAATCGATAGTTGTGATGCTCCTAAGTGTTTAACTTACCACCTATCCTCACCTAAAGCACTTTCATAGTTTCGTTTGCTATTTAAATCCACAAACATAAGGAGAAATTGAACAACTGTATCACTTTTAGCAATGTTTGGACTTGGTAAGCTATTAAAATCAGACATAAATGGGCTATTAAAATTCAGGGATAATTTCAGGGACAGTTAGAGGTCCTGTGTGGGGGCTTTGCTGCAACAGGTTATAAATCCTGACTTTGTGTTTTTGCCCATCAGTAAATGGAAGCGTATCACAAAAAAGTCAAACTATTGTATGTAAATTACAAAAAATTACCATCACTGTTTACTTACCAGCAAAGGCAAAGATCAGTTCACTCTATAACAAAAGACCGAAAACAAAAATACAGTATGAGACAACTCAAATCAGAATCAATGCTGCATCACTCTCTGTAGTCAAAAAGATTCGGGAAACTTCTTTGTTTACCACAGCTGGAATACAAACAACAACAACTATCCTCTGTTTTCTTTTTCTACACCCTAATAAAGATTGCCCTTGTCATGAAGGTAATATGCAGTTTTATCCATTTGCAATAAGCCACACAAGTTGCTTAGGCTACGTTCACACTGCAGGCGAAAGCGCATCAAATCCGATTTTTTTGACCCTATGCGACCCATATCCCAAATGATATCTTGTATATAAAGTTTGTAGGCTTTAATATTTGAGCTGGCCTGCATTCAAATTCTATTAACACAATAAAAACAAACAGACTGAAAAGTTAAATTAAAATGCAGTAGTACACAATAACTTAAACGTGAACTTTTGGTAAAATGAGACATTTGGAGACAGATGGTTCCACAACAGCAGTTTCTATATATTTCAGTCATATTTGGGGCATGTTGGATAAACAGCAATAAGCACTCCACTAAATCTATGATAAACTTATCATAGCTGATATTACGGCCTATTTAGCAAAATGTAGTATAATGATAATTTCTCAGTAGATAATTCAACTATAAAAAACCCAGAAAGGAGTGCTGTATCTGAGCTGTTGCATGTAAGATCTTTGCTGCAGACTGCCACATTTGTTAAAGGAAAAAAAAACCAAAAAACAAACAAACATGACTTTCAGATGCCATTCCTGTTTTGTAAATGTGGGCAGGATCATTTTCAAAAACACACGCTTGATGAGAAAAAAAAGTATCTGGCCCCTTACAAAATTGTTATTTTTATGTTTTCATCCTACTTATAATTTCCAAATCATCATCACAGATTACAAAAAGCAGTTTTCAGACAGTTGTTTAAGGGAAGAAGCTTTTGAAATCACCAATGCCCTAAATCAGGGGTCTATAACTCCAGTCCTCGAGGGCTGGTGTCCTGAAACTTTTCCATGTGTCCCTGTAGCAACACACCTGAATAACATTAGTAGGTCATTAGCAGAACTATAGAACTTGACTGCATGCTGAGGTGGCAATTCAGCTATTTGATTCATGTTACAGCATCTCAAGAGTAAAGGAACATGATGCAATAAAAGTACTTTTAGAAGTAAATTTTTCCAAACACTTACATTTACTTAGATTTACTTGAGTAGGTACGGTTAGGGGCTGCCACCCCAGCATGCAGTCATATTCTATACTCTTGCTAATGACTACTAATTTTATTGAAGTGTGTTGTAACAAAGACATGTGGAAAAACTTCAGGACACTGGCCCTCAAGGACTAAAGTTTGAGACCGCAGACCTATGTGAAAAATTAATTTGTCCCTAAACTGATAGTCGTGAGCCGCTCTGGAAAGGTTTACAAAGACACTTCTAAGGATTTGGAGATCCCACTAAACACAGCCCCTCCCAGAGGTTGTAGACATAAATGCAAAAACAATGACTGGACAAAAAGAACAAATCCTTTCTCACATTTGCCTAAAAATATCTTGATTATCACCAAGAGCTGTGCTGACTCACTGCACTAAACTGAGCCTCCTGTAGTGAGAGGAAACATTTCAGAACAACGCCAGCAATAAAGTCAAACATGGTGCTGTTAATGTGATGGCCCAGAGTTCCTTTACTACTTCAGGACCTGCATCAAGCCATCAGGTCCTGGACTTAAGTTTAAACACACTTGGGATTCACAGCAAGAAATTGATAAATTGATCCAAAACACACAAGGAAATCTGAATGAAACAAAACCCTTGGTGTAGACTAGGGCTGCCACGATTAGTTGACTAGTCACGATTACGTCGACTATCAAAATCGTTGACGACTGATTTAATAGTCGACGTGTCATTTGAAGCTTTGTAAGATCCCAAAAGACGCAGGAATAAGTAGTAGGATTTAAGAGTGTAACAACGGACTGAAACAGTAGATGGCAGCACTGCATGTACAAGGATGCCAGCTGCTGTCAAACCCCGAAGAAGAAGAAGCTGTGTCCCAGAATTCATAACGCGGCCCTGCTCAGTTTTCAGCAATGGCGGCTAGTTAGCTTTAATATTACTCTTGTTATTCTTTCTGGGTCACAAAAAAAACCTTTAACATATTTTCAGGCGAGACTGTAGCTGTGTAAACCTCAAATATCTGCTCAGTTTATCAAGATACCTTATGTTTTTAAAAGCGCTCCGACGTTTTCGGAGACGTCTGTTACCCACCAGCTCGATAGTGAGCCGGGGGCAAGGCTCATTGGAGCCGCTGAGCCGGACTCCCGGCAAATCGTTTTCAAACCCACCGCCGTCTTTTGCTACTCAGGTTAAGCATGATATATAGGTGGCTTAGATAACTTAAAAATTATATCATTTGGCTTTTTTTTAAATTTGTTCCTGAGTAAATCGGTTTGGCTGAGATTAAAGTTATAGTTTTTACACAGCTGAATAAACGTCAAGCAGACAGCTGATTATCAGAAGTGTGAGATGCTCGAGAATATACTCCGGTGTCCTAATATATTTTAGATAGCGAGGAGCAGACGGCTGAGTTTATTAAAGTCACAGAGACAATCTGAAAATTTCATAAAAAAAAATAATAAACTATCATCTTGTCTTTATTTGTAGTTAGCACATACCTTAAACACTTAAAGCTGTAAGCTAATGATAGTTATATAAGAGCAGATGCATGCTGGTGCAATAAGCTGTACGTTTTACGTCCAATGGATGCATGATCTGATTAGTCGACTAATCGCAAAAATAATCGGTGACTAGTCGACTATCAAAATAATCGTTTGTGGCAGCCCTAGTGTAGACTAATCAGAGTCTGGACTTAATGAAATGAAGATACTTGACATGACTCGTAAACCCTATATTGAACCTTAATTAAAACAATTCTAGAGGTAGATTGGACCAAAATCCCTCCAGTGATGTAAACCAGTCATTAATAGTTACTGTAAATGCATGATTATACTTGTTGGTATCAGGGCTTCCACAACTGGGTAACATGTTCACACATTAGACCAGGTTGTTCTAGTTTGCTTTTCTCTGCTTCACAAATGAAATAATCCCTGTAAAACTGCTTTTTGTATTTAGCCAAGTTATCCTTGTTAGATGATTTGAAACATGACAAAAAGAAGCATGAAAAAAATAAATCTGCAACAAAGAAAGACCGTTCCCAGCATTGTACCTCAAACAAAACTTTACTTACCAGACTTGAGACGATCAGATCAGTTTAGCAGTCTAGAGAAAGGAAACAATACATCAGATAACTGTGTAATGATTCAGACTGTTGAGCCTCTTCACACACAATTGATTTTACTGTGACATAAAATAACTAGTAAAATCCTCAATTTCTTCAAGCCTTAATGAACTTACTGTAGTCTCAAAAGGACAAACATTAGTTGCAGGGTCTCAGGCGGCTATAACATGTGCAATAAAAGCATTCATACTACAGAAGTGCAAATAGTCCCCAATATTTGTTGGCACAAATGCAGGATATACCAAATATTTCCTTCTCAGAAGCTTTGTGGCTCAACGATTTTCTTTCACAAGTCAGTTTTAATAAAATGTGAAAAACCACCATTTTTAACGTCATTTCAGATAAAAGATTTGGATACAAAATAACTGTTTCTAATCAGAAGCAACAGAAAGCCTCATTAGGTTTTAGTTTGGTCTGAATATGTAAATCCTAAAATACAGTGGCTTGCAAAAGTATTCGGCCCCCTTGAACTTTTCCACATTTTGTCACATTACAGCCACAAACATAAATCAATTTTATTGGAATTCCACGTGAAAGACCAATACAAAGTGGTGTACACGTGAGAAGTGGAACGAAAATCATACATGATTCCAAACATTTTTTACAAATAAATAACTGAAAAGTGGGGTGTGCGTAATTATTCAGCCCCCTGAGTCAATACTGTGTAGAACCACCTTTTGCTGCAATTACAGCTGCCAGTCTTTTAGGGTATGTCTCTACCAGCTTTGCACATCTAGAGACTGAAATTCTTGCCCATTCTTCTTTGCAAAACAGCTCCACAACTGCCCTGTGATGGCCTCAGAGGTTGTCTCAGAGAATATTGGGAGCAACAACACCATGAAGTCCAAAGAACACACCAGACAGGTCAGAGATAAAGTTATTGAGAAATTTAAAGCAGGCTTAGGCTACAAAAGATTTCCTAAGCCTTGAACATCCCACGGAGCACTGTTCAAGCCATCATTCAGAAATGGAAGGAGTATGGCACAACTGTAAACCTACCAAGACAAGGCCGTCCAC
Source organism: Oreochromis aureus (assembly GCF_013358895.1). Lineage (NCBI taxonomy): Eukaryota > Metazoa > Chordata > Actinopteri > Cichliformes > Cichlidae > Oreochromis > Oreochromis aureus. Next base: position 21,101,323 of record NC_052946.1, on the reverse strand, counting down.
CTAAACTCACAGGCCGAACAAGGAGAGCGCTGATCAGAAATGCAGCCAAGAGGCCCATGGTGACTCTGGACGAGCTGCAGAGATCTACAGCTCAGGTGGGGGAATCTGTCCATAGGACAACTATTAGTCGTGCACTGCACAAAGTTGGCCTTTATGGAAGAGTGGCAAGAAGAAAGCCATTGTTAACAGAAAACCATAAGAAGTCCCGTTTGCAGTTTGCCACAAGCCATGTGGGGACACAGCAAACATGTGGAAGAAGGTGCTCTGGTCAGATGAGACCAAAATGGAACTTTTTGGCCAAAATGCAAAACGCTATGTGTGGCGGAAAACTAACACTGCATATCACTCTGAACACACCATCCCCACTGTCAAATATGGTGGTGGCAGCATCATGCTCTGGGAGTGCTTCTCTTCAGCAGGGACAGGGAAGCTGGTCAGAGTTGATGGGAAGATGGATGGAGCCAAATACAGGGCAATCTTGGAAGAAAACCTCTTGGAGTCTGCAAAAGACTTGAGACTGGGGCGGAGGTTCACCTTCCAGCAGGACAACCACCCTAAACATAAAGCCAGGGCAACAATGGAATGGTTTAAAACAAAACATGTCCATGTGTTAGAATGGCCCAGTCAAAGTCCAGATCTAAATCAATCGAGAATCTGTGGCAAGATCTGAAAACTGCTGTTCACAAACGCTGTCCATCTAATCTGACTGAGCTGGAGCTGTTTTGCAAAGAAGAATGGGCAAGAATTTCAGTCTGTAGATGTGCAAAGCTGGTAGAGACATACCCTAAAAGACTGGCAGCTGTAACTGCAGCAAAAGGTGGTTCTACACAGTATTGACTCAGGGGGCTGAATAATTACGCACACCCCACTTTTCAGTTATTTATTTGTAAAAAATGTTTGGAATCATGTATGATTTCCGTTCCACTTCTCACGTGTACACCACTTTGTATTGGTCTTTCACGTGGAATTCCAATAAAATTGATTCATGTTTGTGGCTGTAATGTGACAAAATGTGGAAAAGTTCAAGGGGGCCGAATACTTTTGCAAGCCACTGTACATCTAAATACTGACATGTTACAGCAACAACAGTGGCACACCATTTTTGTAATTAAAATTTCTTAAAATATTAAACTAAAAAGTCCTTCCACTGTGTTGGCAGGAATATTTATTTAATTTGCAATATGTCCCTTTTTTAGGAACATTTATATTTCATTTTCTAACATAACCTAACATTCTCCACTCACAACTCTGGTTCTCTTACTTTGTTATTATTGCTTAAGTGGTTAAGCCACTACTTATATTCAGTGAGGCAAAATACTCCTATATTGTTCTGACTTTAATGTAATACATAGGCAGACTATGAGAGACAATATAAATCAATAGCTGTGTTTAAGCTACTACTTATACTGACTCACATAAAACACTTTCATAGTTTTGTCAGCTACTTAAATACACAAGTATAAGGAGAACGTGAAAAACTGTTTAAAGTCATTTGATATTTAGTTATTTAATAAGCCATCAAAATTGAAATCAGACACAATTAGGCTATTAAAGTTCAAGGAAATTTTCAAGGATAGTCAGGGGTCGTGTGTGTGTGTGTGTTTGCCCATGACCAAATGGCAAGATGCCACAAAAAGCCAAACTATTGTATCTAAATTGGTAAATATGTTACACAATGCCGGGTTCATATTGCTTCAGTTACAATCACTGTTTACTTACCACAAACAGCAAAACCAAGCTTGTATTTCACTCCGTCTAAGACAAATAACAAAAACACAGAATGAGACATCTCAAATCAGCATCAGAGTCAATACTGCATCACTTTCTGTAGTCAAAAAGATTCAGTAAATTTTTTTTGTACCACAGCTGGAATACAAATAACAACTCTCCTGTTTTCTTTTTTCTACACCTTATTAAAGATTGCCATGTTCATTAAAAGTAATATGTAATTTCATCCATTTTGCAATAAGCCACACAAGTTTCTTCATGTTAAGTCATGTTAAGCTGTTATATTCTAAATAGGTTTGAAAGAAATGTATATGGACTTCTTCACTGAAGACGCTTCTCAGATGAGAGGTGAAAGGCTTCACACAACCTAAAGAAGACACTTTCCTTTCCAAGCTTCTTAGACTCTAATGACCTGCATGACTGAGAATTGTCCCATACATAAAGCTCTAATGCTTTGGTGCTATTAGATAACACAGTAGATCATAAGAAATTATTTGCTACACCTAGCACTGAACATTTTATCAAATGGCAACGTAACAATTTCAAAGCATGAACAATCATAAATGAAAGCTTGGATGATATATTTGTAGGTTTTAACATTTGAGGTGGTCTGCATTCAAATTCTGCTTCCTAAAAATATTATCAACTGCAAACAGTATCATTTAGTATATTTTAAAATGCTGTTGTTTAAAATAAATATCTACATACCATATTAATAATATTAATGGCCCACTGCTGCAGTTTATTTATTTGAAGGTGGCCTTTTTAAAGTTTCATTAATTTTCCAAACAGTGAGAAGTCAAACAGAGTTGCAGATTTAGGTTTTTAATTAAAAGTGGGCCTGCACAAACAAACGTTTGTTAAATGGTTCTTAAAAATTAAAGTGTGCTTGTTATTCGTGTATTAACTCTGTGTTTTATTCTCAGTCTTTCTCCCCCTTCCATTAATTAACCAGCAAAAGAGACACATATGTGCAGAGGCACATGACTCTTTTTCACCCTAGTTCGGTCGGAGGCAGTAAAATTACTCCTATTAAGTTGCCACACCTGCTGCCTCAACAGTAAATAACTGGTTCTAAGATGGCGGCTCATTACATAACATAACCTTACAACCTAAAGAATGAGACTGTTTTAACCGACTGATTTGTGAAGAAGAGAACTTAACTGCACCTTGTCTAACAGATTCAGAAACACAAACACACCGAAGGAAGCTAATAAAACAACACAATAACTGTATTAATCAGTCAAATAAACCACCTTCATTTTACACTGGGCCTATAGCGCTAGGCGTTAGCATTGAGTTTTAAGGGATAGCTTCTCCTTTAATATACTAAAATTACAACTTTTCACTAAAAAAGCAGCCATTGTGTTACTTTAATGAGTTACACTTCGACTGGCTTTAAAAGTCACTGACTACAACTCCATAAATCACTCAGACAGCTTAAAGACATTACAGTTTAGAGAAAAGAAGCACAGAAGCAGTTCTTACCGGCAGCAATCGGGGAGGAAGTGGGCGTAGATCCAGGAGTGAGACGGAGACGTATGAAAAAAAGAGGCATTCACGGGTAGTGGGAAATTCTGCTATTACACAAAATGGGCATTGAAAACATGAAAAATGTAAGTTAATTTAATTCTACTTATACAATATTTATTTGCTACTGAAAAAATACAATACAAATACTATGATTTGGCACAAATACTATGATTTGGTTTGAATACTATGATTTGAAACAAATACTATGATTTGACAAAAATACTATGATTTCGTACAAATACCGATTTACCAGAATACTATGTTTCTGCAAAAATACTATGATTTGGCATAAATACTATGCCTTAGTAGTAATACTGTAACATCACAGATTTACAATGGTTGTCCAGACATTCTATATTTTTACACAAATACTATAATATGACAGAAATACTATGTTTTAGCAGAAATACTATGATTTGGTATAAATACTATGATTTGGCAGATATACTATATTCAGCAGATATACTAAAACATAACAGAAATTCTACAACTTAGTAGTAATACAATAACATAACTGAAATATTAATTGGGCACAAATACTATAATTTGGCAAAAATACCATGATTTAGCAAAAAATACCATGATTTGGCACAAATACCATGGTATGGCAGAAATACTGTGATTGGGTACAAATACTGTGATTTGTCAGAAATACTGCGTTTTACCACTACTTCTCAGATTTGATTGAAATACTATGATTTAGAAGAAATACTATGACTCCATACAAATATGATGCTTTGGCACAAACACTATGATCTGGCACAAGTACTATGATTTAGTACAAATACTACGATTGGGCAGAAATACTATGTTTCAGTACAAGTACTATGTTTTGGCAGAAATATCCACTAAAAGGTACCATTTCTAGTTTTTAGCAGAAATACTGTAATTTGGCATAAATACTATGATTTGGCAGATATACTGTAATCAGCACATATACTATAACATGACAGAAATTCCTCCACTTAGCAGTAATAGTATAACATAACAGAAATATTCTGATTTGGCACAAATACCATGATTTGGCAAAAAAACTATGATTTAGCGGAAATACTATGATTGAGCAAAAGTACTAAGATGTAGTATATGTAGTTTGATTTAGCAGAAATACTATGATTGAGGAGTAATACTTTGAAATAGGAGAAATATTGATACACACACACATACACAGAGGGTAAAGTGAACAGAGGCTGTTAAGAGTCTGGGCTTGGTATATCTAGGTCAGTTAAATTGGCTGCACCTGCTGTAATCAGCCCTTACACACACAGACACAGAGAGAGGTGTGAGTTTTCTTCAGTGTATTTCTGACATTCAGGATTCCCCTCGAACAAATGGCCATAATTTCCTAACCGTAGGGGCTAGAACGGTCATTCTGACACCGTTTTGTTCAGAAGAGATGGGGGAATCTGCAGATCTTCATATTTCAGAGATAAAATATAAATTATCAAAGATATATGACTTGTAATACACTGTAACTGAGTAGAGGCAAAGCAAAACTGCCTTGACTTGCCTTCAAACAACGTTGTGTAACTCTAAATCTCTATGAAGCATCAAAATCATTCTTTCACCGTAAGAAACAGCAGGCTTTGGTGAACAGTCATGGAAATTTTCAGGGCTCTGGTGAAATCCATCAAAAAGATATGACGAGAGAAAAAAGTGCCTCATTTCCAGAGTTTGAAATCTGAAGAAATCTGAGAGAGGGACAAATTTCCTAACCTCAATCAAATGTAATTCATGGCCAAACGGTAATAGGTGAGAAAGAAATTCTTGAGTTGTGAGCATCAGGAGAGTCTGAAGATATATTGGCACAAGCCTCATGTCTCAACTTTGTTTCATTAAGGAGATATGATGATTTGAAAATGCCTCTCATTACAGAAATCCAGCGGTGATTTTCAACAAACTCTCCATTGACTTTCTATGGAGAGTTTTAAGACTTTGTGTTGCTCTGAGGAGATTTGCAAAAAATCTGTAAATCCCACAACAATGATAGTGACAATTTCTGAAAGCCAGTAGAAATATCTACGTTTTGAAGTATAATTTGTGGGGGGTGAGTGGAAATTGAGCGAGTAGCAAGAAGTTGTTCAGACATGAAGAGAAAATTCAGAATGGACGAGTGTACACTCTGAGTTAATTGCATAGCAACCATAACAACGCATGTATTTTCTGAAAAATCACAATTTTGCAACTGAAAACTTAAAGAGGTATAAAATTAAAATGGTAGAAGATCTGAAAAAGCTGAATCAGACAGGAATAGCCCAATAATCTGAGAACATTTTAAAGTTTGAATGGAGTTTCTAGGTGAAAGTATGACAAAGTAGTTAAGTTTCAAAAACAAGCAAGTTTTAGCAGAATTGTGGAAGTTTCCCATTCATTTCAATGGGACAAATTAAAGGAAAAAAGTGTAATATTTTAAAAAGTATAATAGTAATAAACACCAAAAGTCATAGCACCCATAAGCAGAAAGAGCAGAACAGTATAGAGTTTGAACGGAGAAAATCGGCTGAAAACTGACGGAGTAGTTAAAGTCCAAAAAACGTACGGAAGCAACTTGAAAAAGAAAAATAAAGAATAAAGAGAAACAGGAACTCAATAGTGTGGAAGCCCTTTTAGGGCATCCACACAATAAAGAATAAAGAGAAACAGGAACTCAATAGTGTGGATGCATAAAGCATCCACACAATAATAATAAAGTATAAAGAATAAAGAGAAACAGGAACTCAATAGTGTGGATGCCTAAAGCATCCACACAATAATAATAATAACTAGAAAAATTTGCATTTCCTGCGAAAATGCTGTGTGGATGCCTTAACGCTGAAGTTGCCTGCTGAAAATGACTGAAAAAGATGAAAAGCTGCAAAAATTGTATGGCAGTAAAGAAACTGAAAAATTATGCTGAAAACAAGTGAAAAAACAGAAACTTTTGCTGAAAAGAGGTGAAAAGGCAAAGATTCTGCTTCAAAGGGGTACAGAAGTTCAAATTTCTACTGAAAAGAGGTGAAATGGTTTCCTCTGAAATGAGCAGAAGATACTGAGATTTGTATTGATAAGAGGTGAAAGGCTGAAAATTCTGCTTAAAATAGGTGAATCAGCAGAATTTCTACTGAAAAGAGGTAAAGAAGTAGAAAGTTGCACTGAAAACAGGTGAATCAGCAGAATGTCTGCTAAAAAGAGATTTCTGTTGAAAACACCTGAAAAAGCTGGGATTTGTGCTGAAAAGGGGTGAAAACACTCACAATTCTGCTGAAGCGGGGGTGAAGAAGAGGTGTTGGGCTGTTGAGAAGAGTTAAATAAGTTGAACTGATATGTTTGAGTACAAATACTATGATTTGGCAATAATACTGCGTTTTAGCACAACTCCTGAGATTTGATTGAAATACTATGATTTAGAAGAAATATTATGACTTTGTACAAATACAATGTTTTGGCACAAATACTATGATTTGGCACAAATACTATTATTTACCAAGTACAAGGTTTCTGCAAAAATACTATGATTTTGCAGAAATACTATGCATTAGTAGTAATACTATAACATCACAGATATATGATGATTTTGCAGACATTCTGGTTTTACACAAATACTATAATGTGGCAGTATACTATGTTTTAGCACAAATACTATGATTTGCTATAAATACTATGATTTGGCAAATGTACTATATTCAGCAGATATACTATAACAAAACAGAAAGTCTATGACTTAGTAGTAATGCTATAACATAATAGATATACTATGATTTTGCAGACAGTCTATTTTTTTTGCACAACTAGCACAATATGGCAGAAATACTATGATTTGGCACAAGTACTATGATTTAGTACAAATACGATGATTTGGCAATAATACTGGGTTTTAGCACAACTACTGAGATTTGGGTGAAATACTATGACTTCGTACAAATACAATGTTTTGGTTCAAATAATATGATTTGCAAAAATTCTACGATTTCGCTCAAATACTATGAAATTGCAGAAATACTATGATTTTTAGGAATACTATGATTTTGTAGAATTACTATGCCTTAGTAGTAATACTATAGCATAGCAGATATACTGTGATTTTGCAGACATAGTATGTTTTTGCACAAATACTACGATTTTGCTCAAATACTATGAAATTGCAGTAACACTATGATTTTGAAGGAATTCTATGATTTGTTAGAAATACTATGCATTAGTAGTAATACTATAACATCACAGATATATGATGATTTTGCAGACATTCTGGTTTTACACAAATACTATAATGTGGCAGTATACTATGTGTTAGCACAAATAATATGATTTGCTATAAATACTATGATTTGGCACATATACTATATTCAGCAGAGATACTATAACAAAACAGAAAGTCTACGACTTAGTAGTAATACTATAACATAATAGATATACTATGATTTTGCAGACAGTCTATGTTTTTGCACAACTAGCACAATGTAGCTGAAATACTGTGATTTGGCACAACTACTATGATTTAATACAAATACTCTTATTGGCAGAAATACTATGCCTTAGTAGTAATACTATAACATAACAGATATACTGTGATTTTGCAGACATAGTATATTTTTTCACAAATACTACGATTTCGCTCAAATACTATGAAATTGCAGTAATACTATGATTTTGAAGAAATGCTATGATTTGGTAGAAATGCTATGGCATAGTAGTAATACTATAACATAACAGAAAATTTAATTGGACACAAATACTCTAATTTGGCACAAATACCATGATTTGGCAAAAATATACCATGATTTGGCACAAATACGATGATATGGCAGAAATACTATGATTGGGTACAAATACTATGAATAGGCACAAATACTATGATTTAGCAGAAATACTATGTTTTAACATAACTAATATCTTTTGACAGAAATTTCTGCTAAAGGTACTAGTTCTGCTTTTAGCAGAAATACTGTAAAATACTATGATTCGGGATAAATACTATGATTTGGGAGATATACTGTAATCAGCACATATACTATAACATGACAGAAATTCCTCCACTTATTAGTAATACTATAGCTTAACAGAAATGTTATGTTTTGGCAAAAAACCATGATTTGGCAAAAATACTATGATTTAGCAGAAATACTATGATTGAGCAGAAGTGCTAAGATGTAGTAGAAGTACTTTGATTTAACAGAAATACTATTATGGAGTAGTAATACTTTCTGCAATCAGAGGTACTGCTTCTGTCTGCTTCATCAGGCTGTGTACTTGTATGTATTTCTGCCATGGAGCGTTAACAAGAATCTGAGGTCCGTGATTAGACAAACTGCTAACATCATAAAACTTTGCAGAATTGTAATAAATTAGCAATATAAATTACAGGTCTGTGATAGTGTATAAATTTGTAGTGAAAAAAACCATGTGGACCAAGGTGGAATTGAACCCACGACCTTTGGGCTGCAGACCCGTGTCATTACCAAATGCGCCACCGGCAAAGAGAGCCAGAGTCTGGAAAACAGGGAGATGAGCAGTCAGAATTAGATCGCGGTGAGCGGCGTAAAGCGCCGTTTTCTGGAGTTACAAAATGTCGTGTAACTCAAAAACTAGGTGGGATAGAAGCACAATTCCTTTACTGGGTGAATCAGCAGAATTTCATGAACTTTGACTGCGATAGCTTTTTGTACCTCCGTCGCGGAGATATGACGAGAGAAGAAAGCGGCTTCATTTTAAGAGTTTGAAAACAAACGTAATTTATGGCTCAAGAGTTTGAAAACAAACGTAATTTATGGCTCAACAGTAAGATGACAGTAAATACTGCTCCAACCGTGAGTGTCAGCAGTGTCTGAAGATGAATTGGCACAAGCCTCTCATCTTAACTTTGCTTTATTAAAATTATTGTGGCATGCAGATGAATCTTGCAAAGAAACTCACAGGGAGAGATTGAGCCTGTATTTCCACCCCAAGCTGGTAGGGGAGTTTTTATTGAACATACTTGCTTGTGCCACAATGTGCTTCAAGGGTCAATAACAGCATAACAGAACTCACTTATGGTACTGCATTCTTCCTATAAAACAATAACTGTCAGTGACTTTGTACCGTAGTATAAACACAACATTCAAGACAACAGTTAAAAGTAACGTAACCATAAACAATGAAACAAGAACATCTAAAATGCAGCACATGTCCCAAGGCATGATGGGAGAGAACTAGCTGTTCCCCAACACGCCACATTATTTATGATTTATGATTTGGCAGAAACACTGGGACTTGGTATAAATACTATGATTTACATGAAATACTTTGACTTAGCAGAAATTCTGTAATCTAGCAAAAAGCACTTCAGCATAGCAGAAATTCTATGATTGAGCAGAATTACTAGGATTTAGCACAAACACTATGATTTGTCTAAAAAAAACCCTTTATTTTGCAGTTATATTGTGATTATGACAGAAATACTATGCTTTGGAACAAATACCAAGATTTGGCAGAAATACTATGAGCAGTAATAATACAACATAGCAGAAATACTGTTATTTGTGGAAATACTATGCTTTGGCACAAATACCATGATTTGGCCAAAATACTATGATTTAGCAGAAATACTAAGATGTAGTAGAAGTACTTTGATTTAACAGAAATACTATTACGTAGGAGTAATACTTTAACATGGGAGAAATATTGATACAGACACACAAACATACACATAAACAGAGCCTAAAGGGAACAGTGGCTGTTAAGAGTCTGGGCTTGGTATATCTAGGTCAGTTAAATTAGCTGCACCTGCTGTAATCAGCCCTTACACACACAGACACAGAGAGAGGTATAAGTTTTCTGCAGTGTATTTCTTACATTCACATTCAGGATTCCCTCGAACCTCCTGGTCTCAAGGCAGCTACTCATCTCACTGAGCCAAACTCATTCTCACAAAAAGAGGTAGATAGACTGACAATTGTGCTGAAATTATCAGAAGCTGCTGAGAACTGTGCTGATAAGAGGCAAAAAGGATGAAAATTTTGCAGAAAAGAGGTGAATCAGCAGAATTTCTGCAGAAAAGAGGCAAAGAAGCAGAACGTTGCACTGAAAAGAGGTGAATCAGCAGAGTTTCTGCTGAAAAGAGTTTTTTCTGAAAACCGCCAAAAAGCTGGAATTTGTGCTGAAAAGGTGTGAAAAAAATGAAAATTTTGCTGAAAAGGGTGAAGAAGCTAAAGTATACCAAATCAAAGTATTTGTGCCAAAACATGGTATTTCTGCCATATTGTGGTATTTGCGCCACAAAAGTTACTACATTACAACATGAATACGGATTAAAGATGAAAGAAACTGGCAACAAATTCCTCCACTACAAACCAGTCTGATACCACTTCTTTGCAGTGTTCACGTTTACTAAGGCACTACCCAAAAGGCGCCACAAGAGGGCACTCCAACACAACAGATGACCTATGTACACTGATGCACTTAGTAACAGTCAGCCTCCTACTTAGCCACTACGTAATACAGCGATATTACAGTGTACAAATTCACATAAATTTGAACAAACAAACAAAGCAGGAACAAGCCCAAAACAATCAAATAACTGGGCTGCCATAGCTATCGCTAACTAGCACATACGCTAAAGGTAACTAAAACCAATACACACAAGTAGCAGGGTAAACATCTTAAGCATGGAACATTAACTCACGTTTATGTGACACACACCATCCCCAACAAATATAGGATGGGCTATTTGCTCCCCTTCCCAGCAGCTCTCTCCTCAATCGTTAGCCCAGGAACGAAGGAAGACCATCTAGCTCAGAAGTCCCATGAATTCCCTCACTGCTCAGAGGCTGCTGGGTAATGTAGCTCACACTAACACAGGTTTTTCTACAAGCACAAATACTATAACATAGCAGAAATACTGTGTTTTTGTTGAAATACTATGCTTTAGGACAAATACTATGATTTGGCAGAAATACTATGTTTTAGGACATATACTATGATTTGGCTCAAATACTATGATATAGCAGCAATACTATGTTTTGGTACAAATGCTGCGCTTAGGCACAAATATTATGATTTGGCAGACACTATGATTTAGCAGAGATAATATGATTTGGCAGAAATACTAAACTTTGGCACAAATACTATAATTGAGTGCAAGTACTTTAAGATAACAGAAATACTGTGATTTAGCAGAAATAAAAAATGTTTTGCAGAAACACTGTAATTTCACTCAAATACTTTGAAATAGCCGTAATACTATGATTTGGCAGAACATAACAGAAATTCTACGACTTAGTAGTAATACTATAACATAACAGAAATATTAATTGGGCACAAATACTATAATTTGGCACAAGTACCATGTTTTGGCAAAATCCCATAATTTGGCACAAATACTATGATTTGGCAGACACTATGATTTAGCAGAGATAATATCATTTGGCAGAAATACTAAACTTTGGCACAAATACAATAATTGAGTACTTTAAGATGAGAGAAATACTATGATTTAGCAGAAATACAATGTTTTGCAGAAACACTGTAATTTCACTCAAATACTATGAAATAGCAGTAATACTATGATTTGGCAGAAATACTATGTTTCAGTACAAATACTATGACAAAGCAGAAATACTATGACTTAGAAGTAATACTATAACAAAAGGATTCCTCAAAATACTATGAAATTGCAGTAATTCTATGATTTGGCAGAAATACTGTTCTTCGTACAAATACAATGCTTTGATACAAATACTATATTTTGATTTGAATACTATGATTTGGCACGAGTAGTATGATTTAGTACAAATACTACGAATTGGCAGAAATACTGTGACTCAGTAGTAATACTATAACATAACAGATATACTATGATTTTGCAGACAGTCTATGTTTTTGCACAACTAGCACAATATGGCAGAAATACTATGATTTGGCACAAGTACTATGATTTAGTACAAATACTCTTATTGGCACAAATACTATGTTTCAGTACAAATACTACGATTTGGCAGTAATACTGGGTTTTAGCACAACTACTGAGATTTGGGTGAAATACTATGATTTAGAAGAAATACTATGACTTCAGTACAAATACAATGTTTTGGTTCAAATAATATGATTTGCAAAAAATACTATGATTTGGTACAAGTACCATGATTTAGTACAAATACTACAATTTCGCTCAAATACTATGAAATTGCAGTGATACTATGATTTTGAAGGAATACTATGATTTGGTAGAAATACTATGCCTTAGTAGTAATACTATAACATAGCAGATATAATGTGATTTTGCAGACATAGTATGTTTTTGCACAAATACTATGATTTCGCTCAAATACTATGGAATTGCAGTAATACTATGATTTGGAATACTATGATTTGGTATACTATGATTTTGCAGAAATTCTATGTTTTTGCACAAATACTACAACAACTACTACTACAAATACTACAAGAAATACTATGTTTGGGCAGTAATACTATTATTTGCTATAAATACTATTATTTGGCACATATACTATAATCAGCAGATATACTATAACATAACAGAAATTCTACGACTTAGTAGTAACACTATAATATAACAGAAATTTTAACTGGGCACAAATACCATGATTTGGCAAAAGATAACATGATTTGCCACAAATACGATCATATTGCAGAAATACTATGATTGGGTACAAATACTATGATTTGGCACAAGTACTATGAATAAGTACAAATACTATGATTTGGCAGAAATACTATGATTTAGCAGAAATACTATCTTTTAACATAAATAATATCTTTTCACAGAAATTTCTGCTAAAGGTACTATTTCTGCTTTTTAGCAGAAATACTGTAATTTGGCATAAATACTATGATTTGGGATAAATACTATGATTTGGCAGATATACTATATTCAGCACATAAACTATAACATAACAGACATTCCTCCACTTAGTAGTAATCTCATAACATAAAATAAATATTATGGTTCTGCCCTAAAACCATGATTTGGCACAAATACCATGATTTTTCAAAATACTATGATTTAGCAGAAATACTATGATTGAGCAGAAGTACTAAGATGTAGTAGAAGTACTTTGATTTAGCACAAATACTATTATGGAGGAGTAATATGTAACATGGGAGAAATATTGATACAGACACACAAACATACACATACACAGAGCCTAAAGGGAGCAGTGGCTGTTTAGAGTCTGGGCTTGGTATATCTAGGTCAGCTAAATTAGCTGCACCTGCTGTAATCAGCACTTACACACACAGAGACACAGAGAGGTATGAGTTTTCTGCAGTGTATTTCTCACATTCAGGATTCCCCTCGAACAAATGGCCATAATTTCCTAACCGTAGGGGCTAGAACGCTCATTCTGACACCGTTTTGTTCAGAAGAGATGGGAAATCTCCAGGTCTTCATAATTCAGAGATAAAATATAAATTATTAAAGCTATATGACTTGTAACACACTGCAACTGAGAAGAAGCGAAGCAAAACTGCCTTGACTTGCCCTCAAACAACGTTGTGTAACTCTAGATCTCTATGGAGCCTCAAAATCATTCTTTCACAGTAAGAAACAGCAGGCTTTGGTGAACAGTCATGGAAATTTTCAGGGCTCTGTTGAAATCAATGAAAAAAGATATGACGAGAGAAAAAAGTGCCTCATTTCCACAGTTTGAAATCTGAAGAGATCTGAGCGAGAGACAAATTTCCTATCCTCAAACAAATGTAATTCATGGCCAAACGGTAATAGGTGAGGAAAATACTCTTGAATTGTGAGCATCAGGAGAGTCTGAAGATATATTGGCACAAGCGTCATGTCTCAGCTTTGTTTCGTTAAGGAGATATGACGATTTGAAAATGCCTCTCATTAGAAAAATTCAGCGGTGATTTTGAACAAGCTCTCCATTGACTTTCTATGGAGAGTTTTCAGACCTTGTGTTGCTCTGAGGAGATTTGCAAAAATCTGTAAATCCCACAAGAATGATAGTGACATTTTCTGAAAGCCAGCAAAAATACCTACGTTTTGATGTATAATTTGTGGGGTTGAGTGGAAATTGAGCGAGTAGCAAGAAGTTGTTCAGACATGAAGAGAAAATTCGAACAGACCAGCCCTCACTCTGAGTTAATTGCATAGCAACCATAGCAACGCATGTATTTTCTGAAAAATCACAATTTTGCAACTGAAAACTTAAAGATGCATAAAATTAAAACGGTAGAAGATCTGAAACAGCTGAATCACACAGGAATAGCCCAATAATCTGAGAACATTTTAAAGTTTGAATGGAGTTTCTAGGTGAAAGTATGACAAAGTAGTTAAGTTTCAAAAACAAGCAAGTTTTAGCAGAATTGTGGAAGTTTTCCATTCATTTCAATGGGACAAATTAAAGGAAAAAAGTGTAATATTTTAAAAAGTATAACAGTAATAAACACCAAAAGTCATAGCACCCATCTCCAGAAAGAGCAGAACAGTATAGAGTTTGAACGGAGAAAATCGGCTGAAAACTGAGGGAGTAGATAAAGTCCAAAAAACGTACGGAAGCAACTTGAAAAAGAAAAATAAAGAATAAAGAGAAACAGGAACTCAATAGTGTGGAAGCCCTTTTAGGGCATCCACACAATAATAAAGAATAAAGAGAAACAGGAACTCAATAGTGTGGATGCCTCCAGCATCCACACAATAAAGAGAAACAGGAACTCAATAGTGTGGAAGCCCTTTGAGGGCATCCACACAATAAAGAGAAACAGGAACTCAATAGTGTGGAAGCCCTTTGAGGGCATCCACACAACTAGAAAAATTTGCATTTCCTGCGAAAATGCTGTGTGGATGCCGGAACGCTGAAGCTGTCTGCTGAAAATGACTGAAAAAGATGAAAAGCTGCAAAAATTGTATGGCAGTAAAGAAACTGAAAAATTATGCTGAAAACAAGTGAAGAAGCAGAATCTTTTGCTGAAAAGAGGTGAAAAGGCAAAATTCTGCTTAAAAGGGGTACAGAAGTTCAAATTTGTACTGAAAAGAGGTGAAAAGGTTCCTTCTGAAATGAGCAGAAGATACTGAGATTTGTACTGATAAGAGGTGAAACGCTGAAAATTCTGCTTAAAATAGGTGAATCAGCAGAATTTCTACTGAAAAGAGGTAAAGAAGTAGAACGTTGCACTGAAAACAGGTAAATCAACAGAATTTCTGCTAAAAAATAATTTCTGTTGAAAACACCTGAAAAAGCTGGGATTTGTGCTGAAAAGGGGTGAAAAAACTCACAATTCTGCTGAAACGGGGTGAAGAAGGGGTGTTGGGCTTTTGAGAAGAGTTAAATAAGTTGAACTGATATAAATACTATGTTTTAGCACAAATACTATGGTTTGCTATAAATACTACGATTTGGCACATATACTATATTCAGGACATATACTTTAACATATGATTCAGAAGAAATACTATGACTCCATACAAATACGATGCTTTGGCACAAATACTATGATTTGCTATAAATACTATGATTTGGCACATATACTATGATTTGCTATAAATACTATGATTTGGCACATATACTATATTCAGCAGATATACTATAACATAACAGATATACTGTGATTATGCAGACATTCTGTTTTTACACAAATACTATAATATGGCAGAAATACTATGATTCGGCACAAGTACTATGATTTGGCAGGAATAGTATGATTTAGCAGAAATAGTATGATTGGGTACAAATACTACGAAATACTACAAATACCTGAAAACAGGTGAAGAAGCACAAATTTTTGCTGAAAAGTGGTGAAAAGAAATTTTGCCATGAGCAGGATTTGAACTTGGCCTTCCTGGTCTCAAGGAAGCTACTCATCTCACTGAGCCAAACTCTTTCTCTCAAAGGAGAGGTGGATAGACTGACAATTCTGCTGAAATCAGCAGAAGCTGCTGAGAACTGTGCTGATAAGAGGCGAAAAGGATGAAACTTTTGCAGAAAAGAGGCAAAGAAGCAGAATGTTGCGCTGAAAAGAGGTGAATCAGCAGAGTTTCTGCTGAAAAGAATTTTTTTTTCTGAAAACCGCCAAAAAAGCTGGAATTTGTGCTGAAAAGGGGTGAAAAAAATGAAAATTTTGCTGAAAAGGGGTGAAGAAGCTAAAGTATACCAAATCAAAGTATTTGTGCCAAAACATAGTATTTCTGCCATATTGTGGTATTTGTGCCACAAAAGTTACCACATTACAACATGAATACGGATTAAAGATGAAAGAAACTGGCAACAAATTCCTCCACTACAAACCAGTCTGATACCACTTCTTTGCAGTGTTCACGTTTACTAAGGCACTACCCAAAAGGCGCCACAAGAGGGCACTCCAACACAAGAGATGACCTATGTACACTGATGCACTTAGTAACAGTCAGCCTCCTACTTAGCCACTACGTAATACAGCGATATTACAGTGTACAAATTCACATAAATTTGTAGGGGGAACAAACAAAGCAGGAACAAGCCTAAAACAATAAAATAACTGGGCTGCCATAGCTATTGCTAACTAGCACATATGCTAAAGGTAACTAAAACCAATACACACAAGTAGCAGGGTAAACATCTTAAGCATGGAACATTAACTCACGTTTATGTGACACACACCATCCCCAACAAATACAGGATGGGCTATTTGCTCTCCTTCCCAGCAGCTCTCTCCTCAATCGTTAGCCCAGGAACGAAGGAAGACCATCTAGCTCAGAAGTCCCATGAATTCCCTCACTGCTCAGAGGCTGCTGGGTAATGTAGCTCACAATAACACAGGTTTTTCTACAAGCACAAATACTATAACATAGCAGAAGTACTGTGATTTTGTTGAAATACTATGCTTTAGGACAAATAGTATGATTTGGCAGAAATACTATGTTTTAGGACATATACTATGATTTGGCTCAAATACTATGATATAGCAGCAATACTATGTTTTGGCACAAATACTATAATTGAGTGCAAGTACTTTAAGATAACAGAAATACTATGATTTAGCAGAAATACAATGTTTTTGCAGAAACACTGTAATTTCACTCAAATACTCTGAAATAGCCGTAATACTATGATTTGACTTTGAATGGGGAGTATTGAGACCTTGTGTCACTCCGAGGCAAATTGCAAAAAAACGGTAAATCTCACAATAAAGATAGTGACATTGTCTGAAAGCCAGCAAAAATACCTACGTTTTGATGTATAATTTGTGGGGGTTGAGTGGAAATTGAGTCAGTAGCAAGAAGTTGTTTAGACATGAAGAGAAAATTCAGAACGGACCAGCACTCACTCTGACTTAATTGCATAGCAACCATAGCAACGCATGTATTTTCTGAAAAATCACAATTTTGCAACTGAAAACTTAAAGAGGTATAAAATTAAAACGGTAGAAGATCTGAAAAGCTGAATCATTCAGGAATAGCCCAATAGTCTGAGAACATTTTAAAGTTTGAATGGAGTTTCTAGGTGAAAGTATGACAAAGTAGTTAAGTTTCAAAAACAAGCAAGTTTTAGCAGAATTGTGGAAGTTTCCCATTCATTTCAATGGGACAAATTAAAGGAAAAAAGCTTAATATTTTAAAAAGTATAACAGTAATAAACACCAAAAGTCATAGCCGGCATTAGCATAAAGAGCAGAACAGTTTAGAGTTTGAACGGAGAAAATCGGCTGAAAACTGAGGGAGTAGATAAGTGCCAAAAAGTGTACGGAAGCAACTAGGGGAATAATAATAAAGAAGAAAGAGAAACAGGAAAACAATAGTGTGGAAGCCCTTTAGGGCATCCACACAATAAAGAGAAACAGGAACTCAATAGTGTGGAAGCCCTTTTAGGGCATCCACACAATAAATCCGAGGAATAGTAATATGTGTGCCTCTTGGCATAGGCACACATAATAATACACCAGTTGACTCTAACCCCCACAGGATGCCCACAGTGAGAAGGTTTGGGGGATTGATAGGAGTCATAAAGAAGGGTGTTGATCAGGCTACAGCTTTGAAGTTAGCTGAGAGCCACATGGACAAACGATAAAGTCAACTGATGTGTTTGAATGTCTATGTCTGTATACAGTTGGATTGTAGTGACATATGATTTTTGAGTATGTGATTCTTCTTCTTTGACTGTTACATTCATTTGTTTACTTGCAGGAATACATAATGAATCGCACGACAGGAGTAGATGCACCACAAGGCTGGATAGCTTGGTTAATGTCTGGTCCTTGGTGGCATCTTCTTTTGAAAATATTAATTCCTGTTTTTGGACTGTTGACATTTGATTTGCTTATGTATAGGATGCATTTTACCGTGTATAAGATCAATGCGAACTAAGATGATTTCTAATACATTTGTTGATTATGTACTTTTACAACAGTATGAATTGACTGAAATGAATGATATGACAGAAGCCTGTGTATAAATGACGCCTGCGCTGAAATTGTCAAGCAAGAGGTGCATGACTAAGAATATACTACACAGGAATAATTTGGAGCATAAAAATCACAAAACAGGAGGGAATGTTAGAGTGAATTGCTAATGTTTGTCATTTTTATGCTTACCATCCATTTCTACATTGTTTAACTGTGGGATGAAAGCAGTTCCACAGTCCCCCTCCCCAGATTCTTGAGTTTTTGGGTGAGGGGCTGTAGGTTTGATTACAGACACATCCTATCTGGAAGGTCTGTTTGATGTAAGCTTCCTGCCCAGCAGGAGGTCTCTCTCTCTCACACACACACACACACACACACACACACACACACACACACACACACATATATACATACAGTGCCTCGTCTTTGTAACCAAGGGGGGTTAAGAGGGGAGGTACGTGTTGTAAACTATTGTGTGAACTGTAACAGTTTGTCAATAAATAGCTGCGAGGAAGCTGCTCTTTGAAGGACTTTGGGCTGGAGACAGGTTAGGAGCGTGAGCTCAAGAGCTGGTTCTTGACCAAAGGCCTCCCTTGCGCAAGTAATCGATCGAACACTGTTGCCTTGTTTTTCTTTCATGGGAATAAGTCCTGGATACAGCGGGGTCTGAGTTTAGACCCAACAGTTGGCAGGTGATTTTGCAGTATAATGGTCAAAACGTATGTTCTCACAGTATTGTTTACAGACATGCGCCCTTGTTCAGTTCTTTTCCCAGGATTTACATGAGGCGATCATTATGTACATCTCTGATGTCAGTTATATATATTGCAAAACATATGAAACCTTAAAAGGGCCGTTTGGGGGCCGTCCATAATTTTAATTGTACACTTTTTTGTATGGAGTATTTTGTGAGATTTGGCTAAATCTCGCTAATTTAAACATGTCTGCCATAAAATAAAAATAAAAGGTTCATTTCTATCACAACTACAAACACTGCCCTATGCATCGCCAAGAAAACAGTCCTCATGAACTGGAAAAATAAAAATAATCTTAATTCTAGCCAATATAGAAACCATCTAATAGATCACATTAGTCTCGATACAGCCTCTGCCACCACATTAGATCAATCCCTCTGGGCTCCTTTGATCGGCTCCATCACCTAGCGGGGCTGGGGGGGCGTGGTTTGGTCCCGCATTAGCTATTGTGGTTGATGTGGAGGTTGGGACGGGCTTAGGGCATCTGGAGAATCCCTAGGGACGTTATCCCTGGAGGGCTTAACCCGGGGGTTGTGGTCATAACCTGGTTAGTGGCTCTGGTCGCTCTCAGAGGGTGTTCTCCTCGTGGCTGGGTCTGTGCTGGCGGATGTAGGTTACTGGCCTGGTAGCCTGGCTGCCCCTGAGTGGATCCGGGGCAGGCGTGGGGGCTTGAGGTTTGGGGGTGCTTCGCCTCCATGCTGGGGCTCTGGCTGGGCCTTGGGGGCTTCGGTCCTCGTCGGTGTGTCGCCGAGGTTGTGGGCGGGTGGGTGCACGGGGGCTCAGCCCTGGCGCAGGGGCCTCTGGTGCATCGGCCCAACTGGGGACTCTTCAACTGGCAGGAGGTTGTTCCATCCTTGCAGGAGTCCACTCTGCAGGTGGGGGAGAGACATAGGAGAGGTGGAGAATAAACTTAACCTGGGTGTCTATTGTCTTGTGTAGTCTCGGAGATGATTGAATGTTAGGGTGGGTACAGTTTCCTCTGCGGTGGGGTCGGGTGGGCTGCCCCGGGTCCTGTGGGGCTTGGCGGTGCTGCTGCCGTAGGCCCCGGTCTGGATGGGCCTGGGCTCCCTTGCCTTGGTGGGTACCAGAGGACGGGGTGCCTACTGGGGTCAGCGGGGAGCTGGCCCTAGGGAGGCATCTTGCCCTCCTTCTTCTTTCCTCCCCATCCCGGCTGCCTCCCTCTTCCCGCTCCACCACACCCACCCACACAGGTAGGGCCTTGGGGTGGGGGTGTGTCACCAGGGTGCAGGGGAGGCATCCCCCCCCGTCCCCTTCTGGCCACCTGTGCCTCAATTTTATTCCACAACTTAGACATCCACATTACTCACACGCTCATAACCAGTGTTGGGACTAACGCGTTATTAAGTAACGCGTTACAGTAACTACGTTATTATTGTGGTAACGAGCACGGTAACTAGTTATTATGCCAAAACCAGGGCGCGTTACTCGTTACTGGGATTTAGATAGGCTCGTTACTCGTTACTGCCCGTGTGGTGGATATCGCGAGCTTCCGCAGATTCAATAACATTAGCAAGTGGTGGAAGCCAGCAGGTGGATGAAGGAAAAGGGAGGCAAGAGGAGAGACCCAAAGTGGCCGCCGGTCCGCGTGTCAGGTGAACTGAACTTCAGGTAAGAAGTTATGACCTGCAGTCTATCTGAGTCAGATATAAACCAAGTTTAGGTGGAGTTTATTTTCGGTATGCTGACATTTTCGTATCGTGCTAGCTAGCATGACGGAGTTTCTATACAGCTGGGTGGGTGCTATGTTACTGATGTTGAACTTTATTTTGTTCATACGGTTAATTATTAGAGTTGCCAACCGTCCCTAAAAACAGAATCGTCTGGTATTCAGAGAAAATATTACGCGTTTCGTACTGAGGTGAAAAGGAACACAGTTTGTCCCGGACTTCAGCTACAATGAAAAAGACACAAAGCTGGAGCTGCACAGCTGCCTCTTCTTCTCTCATTCTCTCCCGTTTCTACTTCAATCACGAAACTGATCAATGATCAGCTGATCGGCTTTTCTCTCTTGTTTATTTATCGCCCACTTTGCGCCAGAAAGAGGAAACCAGCGGATGTCGCGTTAAACAACAGCAGCACGTTTAAGCTTGATCAGCTGTTGTTAGAATTTATTTAATATTAATTTCTAGTATCAGCTGATGTTTGCTGGAGCCACAGCTGTAAAGCTGCTGGTCATGATATCGGTTTGGTTATCTGGTGAGAGGGAAACATGAAGATGAAACCAGGAGATGTCCTTACTGAATCATCAGAGCGTGATGGAGAAACAGGTTTACCTTTTAGGTGACATGAATGAGTTGAAGGGAAGTTATAAACTGTTTCTGAGAGACAAATATCACCAGGATCCTTTTCTAAGTAGCTGACAGCTGGTAACTGTGCAGGGGCGGATCTAGCAAAGTGTTGCCAGGGGGCCAGGTAGGGCATTAACAGGGAAAGGGGGGGACAAGGGAATACTTTTCTTTATTATTCTCATTTAAAATGTCTCGCTTTTAAAAAAAATAATTATCTGAGTCTTACAACAAACGATTGATAGATTGATACATATATACTAGGGCTGCACGATTAATCGTTAAAAAATCGCGATCTCGATTCATACTTATGTGCGATCTCATTTCCAAATGACAACGATTAAAAAAAAAAAAAAAAAAGACGACGACGATTGTACCGCATTTTGATCCGGGACGTAATCTGCATGAAAACAAGCGCTCCCTCTTCCTGCTCAACAAATGACAAGGGCGGAGCCTTATACCACGTGATACAGAAGCTGTGCCGTGATGCTCAAATTGGCAGGGAAAAAACAACGGAGAACACGTCAGGGATGACGAGAAAGTGACAGGAGAAAATTCGTCCCGGTCAACCAGCCAAACATCAATAACGGGAACCTTATACAGTGCTTCCCTATACACGTCGAACTCCCGCAGGCACAAAGAAAGGCTGTTACTTATCACCTGACCAAAGATATATCAACACTGTGCAAAACGAGGGATTTAGGAAAATGATCAACACCCTAGACAAACGCTACACAGTGCCGTCCCGCAACTATTTTTCTATTGTTGCACTACCTGCTCTATACACGCAGTGTCGAGCAACGGTGGAGACGGAATTTCAAGCAGTACAACATTTTGCGGCAACCACAAAATGTGAGGCATTTATTGTTTTTATGTTTATTTGTTTTTTTTTATGTTCAGTTTCAACTGTTACGAAGTTGAT
The DNA here is from genome assembly GCF_013358895.1 of Oreochromis aureus. Taxonomy (NCBI): domain Eukaryota; kingdom Metazoa; phylum Chordata; class Actinopteri; order Cichliformes; family Cichlidae; genus Oreochromis; species Oreochromis aureus. Next base: position 21,078,776 of record NC_052946.1, on the reverse strand, counting down.
GTGCAGTTAATAAGTGCAATAAATATTTATATTGGAAAAGAAAATCGTGAGAGAATCGTTATCTCAATTCTAAGCAAAAAAATCGTGATTCTCATTTTATGCAAAATCGTGCAGCCCTAATATATACCATCAGAACAGTGTACATCACTGTCACAACAGTGTTTATTTTCATTCAAAGGCTTTATGATTTTTCCTATAATGGTGGGCGGTCTCTAGTCAAAATGCCGGGACGATTTTTTTTGTCCCAGTCCAGCTCTGTATGCAGTTCATCTGCAGTCTGGTGTTACCTACATCTTCCTATTCAGAAGGCAGAATTTCCAAGTTCTGAGTACAATCAAAAGCACCATGACTGCAGTTTTTGTGTTGGATGTAAAAAGCAGGCTAGAATCATGGCGGCGGTCAACGACGGTCCAGGCGGATTTCTCTCGTGGAAATATGCACATTATTTTTCCTTTCTATTGGTAGGTGGCACAGTGCACTTGTGGCAAGTAAGCAAGCTAGAAGACTGGCAGTCTGGCTGGGTATCCAGTTACGGAAGCAACACATTAACAAGAGAATTCTGAGTAAAACCAAAGTTACTTTCCCTAGTAACTAGTTACTCTGAAAGTAACGAGTAACTTGAAGTAACTGAGTTACTTTTTTAGAGAAGTAACTAGTAATGTAACTAAGTTACTAATTTAAAGTAACTTACCCAACACTGCTCATAACACATATATATATAGGGCCTTGAGGGTGGCCACAGCTGGACTGGCCATCGGAGTTCCATATTGAGGTGAAAAGCGATTTGTCCCATACTTCAGCTAGAATTAAAAAATAGACACAAAGCTGGAGTTATTCTGTCTTTGCTGCGCAGTTGCATCTACTTCTCTCATTCACTCCCCCTTCCTCTCCTGTTATTACTTCAAACATGAAACTGATCAATGATCAGCTGATCGGCTTTTCTGCCGCAAGTCCCGTCTTTCTTGTTTGTTTATCGCCCACTTTGGTTTCATATGAAAAAAAAATGATTGCCCTAGCTTACGTGGTTCCGGTTCTACGGGGATTTAAAAATAGTTACGCAAAACGGAGCGTGCCCGCTCCAACCGGCTTTAAAGGGTTAACCTCTTAGGACCTGGCGTCCACATATGGGGACATCACATTTTGGGTTGTCCAGACCACAATACTAAATTTTGCTCTTTCAAATGGCTTTCCAATGAGTCATATTGCTCTAAGGGGCACAATTGTTGTTTCTCATTTTGAGTTTTGCACAACATTACTCAATTGTGACTTTATAGTGTTGTTACGGTAAACTAGGGGACTCAAGCGTGGGACTCTGTTGCTTGAAGAAAGAACAAGAAATTTATTTACAAACGCCAGGTGATATGTAAAACAGTGAATAAGGTGCAATGTTTTAATCATTTTAATCCAGCCTGCCAAAGATTTCTACAGACTTGCCCAAATCAATTAATATCATAATTATGACTACATTAATTTGTCCTCGTCCTGTAATTCCTGACATTCCACCAGTTGGCGCATTAGGCGGAGTTGCTTTCATAGTTAAATACTATGAAAGGTAGCAATTGAAACTGATTGATCTCCAATGTGTTGTCCAACTTTCTTAAACTGGATGAGTTTAAAAAAAGTTTTAAGACCAGAAAAATGTCCAAACATTCAGAAGCTGACACAGAGGATGCTGATGTTGTTTGGCTCTACGTGTGTGTGTGAACAGTCTTTTAGTGTGAAGAACACCAACAAAAGAACCCCACAGGTCCCAGTTGAGTGATGAACACTCAGATCTGTTCTGAGAATTGCCACAACAAAACTGACACCAGACTTTGATTCATTGGAAAAAAAAAATGTTGATCAACAACACTGTTCCCACTAAAAGTGAATGCAAGTGTTAAGACTGAAATGCCGTATTTATGTTTATGCTTGATATGTATGCATCTGGTGCTGGCCCAACACGTCTGTCAAATTTTAAAAGTCAATGTATCTCCTGAGATGGCACAACACTGTTCTATAGTATAACTATCTTTCAGATAAATCACCCAGGAAAGCATATTTCATTTAACTAAAAGAATCTAATTAGTTTTAACTTTCTGTTTAACAACAAAGTGTAGAATAAATGCCTATTAATGTCAACTCTATCTATTGTCATTTATTAGATTTGGGTCAGATTAGAAGTTACACTGAAGTAACACAGTGGTGTTTTTCTGTGCAATTGTTTCAGTAGAATTCACATGGTTGGATGTATTATTTTGACACCACAACCTCCAAATCCTTATTTTTTTTCTTTCTTTAATAAAATGATGTAGACATGAGTCATTCTGCAATCTGGGATACTTTATTTGTTCATTTTAACAGGTGGAAGGACATTTTCCACAATAAGTTTATTAATAATGATAATATTAATTAATAATAATAATTAATAATGTTTTCTCTACTTTTAAACCACATATTTTCTAGTAATTCAGCATAGTTCACACTTAAAGTTGTGCCATGAAAAAATCTGCCAGTGGTCTCTGCAGGGCAGAGTCAGCAGACATAAGCCAGCAGTTCTTTGTGACAGGAGGGTCGGTGCTAGTGATGGTAAATTTGATTCTTTTTACTGAATCGAGTTTTAATGAGTCACTCACCAAAGTGAATCGGGTTTTTTGAGTCATTTGAGTCACTGAGTCAGTTGACCAGAGAGTGCCAAAAATGTACATTTTCACTCAAACTTAATTTGTTTCTCTTTTAATGTAAATCCTACTGCTAAGATGAGTGATTCTTAAAGAAAACAACTATTTTATATAGCAAAAAAGAGCAATAGAATTTCTAAAGGGAATATTTATTTTGTTTATTTTTATTTTATTAGTATTGTCCTTACATGTGTCAAATATATATTTTCTCATCTAAATGTCCACTGAGCTGTGAGCCAGGGGGCGGTAGTGCTGCTTAACATTGGTTGCCAACCAAGAAGAAGAAGAAGTAGCTGCGAGCCAGGAGGGAGGGGGTGAGTGAGTGAGTGATTCGTTCACTCTATGATTCAGCACAGGAGGGAGGGGTTAGCGAGTCATGAGTGATTCGCGCTTTATGATTCAGCACAGGAGGGAGGGGTGAGCGAGTCATGAGTGATTCGGCGCTTTATGATTCAGCACAGGAGGGAGGGGTTAGTGAGTCCTGAGTGATTTGCTTACACTACGATTCAGCACAGGAGGGAGGGGTTAGTGAGTCCTGAGTGATTTGCTTACGCCACGATTCAGCACAGGAGGGAGAGGGTTAGTGAGTCCTGAGTGATTTGCTTCCCCTACGATTCAGCGCAGGAAGGGAGGGGGTGAGTAGCTCAGATGTGCTGTTAGCATGTTAGCAGAGCGATGCTACTGTGAACCGAGGAGCTATTGTCTTGATGTGAGCTTCTACTCAGGGTTTTTCTTCCAGTTCAGAGCAGAAATGTTTTGTTAAGATACTGGATGTTGTGTTTTCTTCACAATTTGAATTATAAGCTAGATATATTTCTACTAATGAAATTAGTTTGCTAGCAGCAACAGGGATGAGTCAGTGAGTCAGTTGCGCTTGTGAATCATGATTCACGAGTCAGTAAAGTGATTCTCGAGTATTGAACGATTCGTTCATGATTCGCGCATCACTAGTCGGTGCTGTAGTCAATAGCGTTGTCACTACAAAAGAAAAACAAGCTCATGTCTTGGTGGAATCTTAAACAGTTTTATGTTTTGAATGAAGAAACTGAAAACATTACAAAAATGTACCTTGTAACATCTGTCTCTTGGTTTTTAATCTTTAGTTTTGTGACAGGAACTTGCTGCACCACCTCATACACTGCTGGCTTTACAGCTGGAAAAAGGGTGTCAAATAATGAAACAAAAGCTGACACTGAAAACCAGATACTAAAACAGACACAGCAACAAGATACTTTTACAGAAACCACCTATGCTCGGTGCAAACTTTGTTTTTATTCTTAACATGACACTGACAAATTCATTAATTTCTTAAGCAATGAACAAAGTATGTGCATGCATGTCGTTTCACTCACCTAAAAGTCCTTCGGTGTTGTTGGTTGAGGGTTGCTGTCTTAAAACTGGCCAAAGGAGTCTTTGGCCATTTTTCTCATGTTGTGAGATCACCAGGAGAATGTCTTCAGGTGCAATGTGAATTTCAGTGTTGTACACAGTCACTGTAACACTGGAAAAATATGGACTTTATATGAATATTTTAAAGCTCTTTGAAGATTTAAAAGACCTTCACAGATCATTTCACTTGTCTTGGCTGACTACTGCCCTACTGAGGGCTGTAATAGACATTTCACAGTGTCACAACTCCATGTAATCCAACAAACTTGCTTCTACCTGGAAGGTACAACAAAGCTAAAAAGAAAATGAGAATTTAATATAGAATGTAATATATAATACCCGTAATAGAAACTTTTCTAAGCTTGAGAAAGCTTACCATGGGCAGGGCCTTTTATTCAAGCACTGGTTGTAAAAAGAATTTCATGAAATTAATGACAACTTTATGCATATTACAATCCCAAATTATCAGCACACACCTTTGGATTTCCTGCTACTCAATGGAAGATTGATAATCTTCACTTCAATGTATCTTTACTTGGGTGCTTCTGTATAGCTCTGCATACATGCATGCATCCCTGACTGATGACTGTCCTACAGGCCTGTTCTCTAAACCTCTGGGAAATCTGCATGTGCATGTGCTCTAGTGCTCTACAGCTGCAAGGCATCTCAATACCTGGTGGTGTATCAAGTTGTATCTGCTATGTGTTAGACGTGTATTACAAGCAATCAGTAGCCGTGTCCAAATGCAGCGGCTGCATCCCTCGGAGGCCGCATTTGAAGGCCGATTAGATCACAGCCCTGGTGATGAAGGCTGTCCCAATTCGAAGGCTGCTCCAAATGCGGCCCACAAATGCGTCCTCCTTTTCACCAGATTTGAAGGATGGGCCAGGTGGATCCTTCGTGGCCCAACATATCCCAGGATTCATAGCACAGCTGTGGATAGTTTTTTCGAAAAAATGCCACACGGCTCAAGTGGGGTGGCCGAAGAGTAAACTTTTAAAAGTAAGTAAGTAAGTACTGAGTTTTATATCACTTATTTATGAGGCGATGCAAATGTTTTTATAACGAAGAACATTAATTCAATTTTCAATTCAATTCAATTCAATTCAATTTTATTTATGTAGCGCCAAATCACAACAAAAGTCGCCTCAAGGCGCTTTATATTGTACAATAGATCGCACAATAATAAATACAGAGAAAACCCCAACAATCATATCATATGACCCCTATGAGCAAGCACTTTGGCGACAGTGGGAAGGAAAACTCCCTTTAACAGGAAGAAACCTCCGGCAGAACCAGGCTCAGGGAGGGGCGGCCATCTGCTGCGACCGGTTGGGGTGAAGAAGGAAAACAGGATGAAAGACATGCTGTGGAAGAGAGACAGAGATTAATAACAGATATGATTCGATGCAGAGAGGTCTATTAACACATAGTGAGTGGCTGGAAAGGAAAAACTCAATGCATCATGGGAATCCCCGGCAGCCTACGTCTATTGCAGCATAACTAAGGGAGGATTCAGGGTCACCTGGTCCAGCCCTAACTATATGCTTTAGCAAAAAGGAAAGTTTTAAGCCTAATCTTAAAAGTAGAGATAGTGTCTGTCTCCCGAATCCAAACTGGAAGCTGGTTCCACAGAAGAGGGGCCTGAAAACTGAAGGCTCTCCCTCCCATTCTACTTTTAAATACTCTAGGAACAACAAGTAGGCCTGCAGAGCGAGAGCGAAGTGCTCTAATAGGGTGATATGGTACCACAAGGTCATTAAGATAAGATGGGGCCTGTTTATTTAAGACCTTGTATGCGAGGAGCAGGATTTTGAATTCAATTCTGGATTTAACAGGAAGCCAATGAAGGGAAGCCAAAACAGGAGAAATATGCTCTCTCTTTCTGGTCCCTGTCAGGACTCTTGCTGCAGCATTTTGGATTAGCTGAAGACTTTTCAGGGAGTTTTTAGGACATCCTGATAATAAAGAATTACAGTAGTCCAGCCTGGAAGTAATAAATGCATGAACTAGTTTTTCAGCGTCACTCTGAGACAGGATATTTCTAATTTTAGAGATGTTGCGCAAATGGAAGAAAGCAGTCTTACATATTTGTTTAATATGTGCAATGAAGGACATGTCCTGGTCAAAAATGACTCCAAGGTTCCTCACAGTGTTACTGGAGGCCGAGGTAATGCCATCCAGAGTAAGAATCTGGTTAGATACCATATTTCTAAGATTTTCAGGGCCGAGTACACTAACCTCAGTTTTATCTGAATTAAGAAGCAGAAAGTTAGCAGCCATCCAGGTCTTTATGTCTTTAAGACATTCCTGCAGTTTAACTAATTGGTCTGTGATACCTGGCTTCATGGATAGATAGAGCTGCGTGTCATCTGCATAGCAGTGAAAATTTATGCTATGTCTTCTAATGATGCTGCCTAGGGGAAGCATGTATAATGTAAATAGAATTGGTCCTAGCACTGAACCCTGTGGAACACCATAATTGACCTTAGTGTGTGAAGAGGACTCTCCATTTACTTGAACAAATTGGAGTCTATTAGATAGATATGATACAAACCACTGCAGCGCAGTACCTGTAATACCTACAGCATGTTCTAATCGCTCTAATAGGATATTATGATCAACAGTATCAAACGCAGCACTAAGGTCTAGCAGGACAAGCACAGAGATGAGTCCACTGTCAGAGGCCATAAGAAGATCATTTGTAACCTTCACTAAAGCTGTTTCTGTGCTGTGATGAGCTCTGAAACCTGACTGAAACTCTTCAGATAAGCCATTCCTCTGCAGATGATCTGTTAGCTGTTTGACAACTACTCTTTCAAGGATTTTTGATATAAAAGGAAGGTTGGAGATTGGCCTGTAATTAGCTAAGACAGCTGGGTCTAGAGATGGCTTTTTGAGTAAAGGTTTAACTACAGCCAGCTTGAAGGCCTGTGGTACATAGCCGATTATTAGAGATAGGTTGATCATACTTAAGATCGAAGAATTAATTAATGGCAGGACTTCTTTGAGCAGTTTTGTAGGAATGGGGTCTAAAAGACACGTTGATGGTTTGGAAGAATTAATTATTGAAGTTAACTCAGAAAGATCAATTGGAGAAAAAGAGTCTAACTTAACATCGATGGTACTGAAAGTAGCTGTTGATAATGTTACATCTGTGGGATGATTATTGGTAATTTTTTCTCTAATGATAAAAATTTTATTTGTGACGAAGTTCATGAAGTCATTTCTAGTTAACGTTAAAGGGATTGTTGGCTCAGTAGAGCTCTGACTTTTTGTCAGCCTGGCTACAGTGCTGAAGAGAAACCTGGGGTTGTTCTTATTTTCTTCAATCAGTGACGAATAGTAAGATGTTCTGGCTTTGCGGAGGGCTTTCTTATAAAGCAGCAAACTATTTCTCCAGGCTAAATGATGATCCTCTAAATTTGTGACACGCCATTTCCTCTCCAGCTTACGGGTTATCTGCTTTAGGCTACGTGTTTGAGAATTATACCATGGAGTCAGGGACTTTGGATTTGAGGCCTTAGTTTTCACAGGAGCTACAGTATCCAGAGTCGTACGTAGTGAGGAGGTAAAATTATTAACAAGATAATCAACCTCTGTTGGAGTAGCGTTCAGATAGCTGCTCTGCTCTATGTTGGTACAGGGCATTGAAGAAGATAACAGTGGGTGGATTATATTCTTAAACTTAGTTACAGCACTTTCAGAAAGACATCTACTTTGATAAAGTCTACTCTCCACTGCTGTGTAATCAATTATTGTAAATGTAAATGTTATCAGGAAATGATCAGACAGCAGAGGGTTTTCAGGAAACACTGTTAAATGTTCAGTTTCTATGCCATATGTTAAAATGAGATCTAGAGTGTGGTTAAAGTGGTGGGTGGGTTCTTTTACATTTTGAGAGAAGCCAATTGAGTCTAATAACAGATTAAATGCCATGTTGAGGCTGTCATTTTTAGCATCTACATGGATGTTAAAATCACCCACAATAATTATTTTATCTGAGCTGAGCACTAAATCAGATAAAAGTCTGAGAAATCAGAGAGAAACTCTGTGTAAGGCCCAGGTGGACGATATATGATAACAAGTAAGACTGGTTTCTGAGTTTTACAGCTGGGGTGGACGAGGCTACGCATCAGGCTTTCAAATGAATTAAAAGTCTGTCTTGGTCTTTCGTTAATTAATAGGCTGGTGTGAAAAATTGCTGCCACACCGCCCCCTCGGCCTGTGCTTCGAGGTTTCTGGTAGTTAGAATGACTCGGGGGTGTTGATTCATTTAAACTAACATAATCATCCTGCTGCAACCAGGTTTCTGTAAGGCAGAGTAAATCGATTTGTTGATCAATTATTAAGTCATGTACTAACAGAGACTTGGAGGAGAGAGACCTAATATTTAATAATCCACATTTCACTGTTTGGTTCAGATGTGGATTCTGTATTGTTCTTTCTTTGTGATTTTTTATGTTTAAGTTGTTTATTGCTGGTTTTTAGTTTGTTTTTTGTCTGTCTGGGAGCTGACACAGTCTCAATGGAGATGGGTTTTTGGGGGGGTAGCAGGAGGAGAGAAGCTGCAGAGAGGCGTGTAAGACTGCAACTCTGTTTCCTGGTCCCAACTCTGGATAGTCATATTTTGGGAGTTTAATAAATTGGTCCATATTTCTAGAAATGAGAGCTGCTCCATCCAAAGTGGGATGGATGCCGTCTCTCCTAACAAGACCAGGTTTCCTCCAGAAGGTTTGCCAATTATCTATGAAGCCCACATCGTTTCTGGGACACCACTCAGACAGCCAGCAATTTAAGGAGAACATGCGGCTAAACATGTCACTCCTGGTCTGATTGGGAGGGACCAGAGAAAACTACAGAGTCCGACATTGTTTTGGCAAAGTTACACACCGATTCAATATTGATTTTAGTGACCTCCGATTGGCGTAACCGGGTGTCATTACTGCCGACGTGAATTATGATCTTACTGTATTTACGTTTACCCTTAGCCAGCAGTTTTAAATTTCCTTCAATGTCGCCTGCTCTGGCCCCTGGAAGGCAATTGACTATGGTTGCCGGTGTCTCTAGCTTCACATGTCTGAGAACAGAATCGCCAATTACCAGAGTTTGACCCCCGGCGGGTGTGTCGCCGAGTGGGGAAAAACGGTTAGACACATGAACAGGTTGGTGGTGTACCTGGGGCTTCAGTTTAAGACTATGCTTCCTCCTCACCGTCACCCAGCCGCCCTCTTTCCCCAGCTGCTTGGGGTCTGCCGGGGAACAGCTAGCGGGGCCTACGCTATCTTCGGCTGCACCAGCTACAGGGGCCTGGCTGGCTACGGGTGAATGAAGGGTGTGAAGCCGAGTCTCCAATTCAGTAATCCTGGCCTCCAGAGCTGCAAATATGCTACATTTGTTACAGGTATCATTACTGCTAAAGGAGGCCGAGGAGTAACTAAACATCTGACACAATGAGCAGGAAAGTGCAGGAGGGACAGGTGAAGTAGCCATGGTGCTAACGAGTCGGCTACGAGCTAAGCTAAGCTAGCGAAACAGTACAGAGACAGTGACCATTAAACACATCACGTGACATTAGTGATGTTAGTGCCGATGGTTCACTCATTAAGCTAAAAAAAAAGGTGCTTTAATCATAGGAGTCTAACATGTGACCAATGGACCAATGTACTGGGAACTCATCTTGTTTAGTACTCCTTATATAACAAACAGAAAATACTCATTCTCTGTTGCTGTTTTTTAGTAGTGTTTACCACCTGAGACTTTCACCTTTGTGTCTGTCCTGCACTTTTCCCTTCTCTCTCTTTTTCTTTCTCTCTGATTGTTAAATAAAAGTATGAACATAAGTTACACTTGTGTTTGAATCCTACAGCTTATTGCATATTTGATTTCCATGTTTGAGAACTGCAAGTGGTCAGAGTCAGGACAGATGGACCCCACTGCTGCAGATCATCTGTGAGGTTTTGCACCCCTGATGATACACCAGGACAAACTAAGCAGTGTCTGAAGAAGCAGTCCCTCTTTGTGAGGGACTGCTAAAAATGTTTAAATAACCAATTATCTGTCCTAATTATCAGTCTTATTAGGCAATGTTAAAATGATTTTATCATTCCAGTGTTTTCAGTGTCAGGAAGATTACTCAGGGCCTTTAAGTTAAAAACTATGAAAGGCAGTTAAACATTTTTATATTAGGTCATTTTTAATATATCAGTCTACATTTTCACTTTTCATTTGATCACAAACATACAGTTATCCCAGCTCGTAAATTTTCTTTTTACCCCTATATGTAAGCATTCAGACAAATGTAATAATGCCAACATATTTAAAAAACAATATTTGTCTCTCTTATATACATCTATATTTACACTATAAAAGATGTATTGTGTTTGAGATGAAGATATAGAGTGATAGGAAATATAAATAAATGCAACTTGAATCTTTATTGAAGCTCAGTATTTGAAACTGAGTTCTAGTTCAGTGCTGTAAGTTTTTAATTAAATACAATAAATCTAATATTGACCATATTATATTTACATTACCAAAGTGAGATGACACTAGTGTCATGAACAACATTAGTTGTTATTACTGATTGTTACTAATTGTTATTTATTACCTAATCTTAAAATTATTGTTCGGTATAGAAATGAAGCCCAACAATCATGTTTTTACAGTCCTGTGTTCTCAGCCGCAGATACTTAACAAATAAAAAAACCTCATGAAAAACCAAACAAACAAAAAAAGATCATTTTTCGCCTTCATTTCTGTCAAACATTCCTCTATAAAATGTTTCTAGCGACTAGAAACATGGTTGCTGGGCAACCTGAGCAGTGTGACTAAGGCGAGACAATCCCATTTAACAGCTTCAGACCTCCGGCCTTCTCGGTCTTCGAAGGACCCGGCCTACGTAGACAGCGAAGGCTGAGTCCTTCGAAGGATGCGGTCCCTGAATTGGGACACAGCTAGTATGTGCTTGAGACTGACTGGAACTGAACCGTGGGGACAGGCTGGGACAGGTGATGGAAGGATATCATGTGTTGTATGGCTAAAGAAGCTTATCCTATTTGTCTCCGCAGGCCATTTTAAGATGATGCTTCAATCAGTGGCTGTTGATCAATGGTCAGGACAATTTGCATATCAGTGATCAAGAAACACACCTCACAGCCCATTGTTCATTCAGTAGTGCTAGTTTCAGTCATTGTGCAAATGTACTGTTTATAAGGTTGGGGAAACCTGCAGTCAACTAAGACTGAAAAAGTCACTTGGATGAGTGACAAAACGTTTCTAGTTCTATTATTGTAGGGTCTACCTTACTATTTGGCGCTGTATAAATAAAACTGAATTGAATTGGATGAACGGAATCAAATTTTTGGCCTTTCTGCAAGTTGTTCCTAGCTTTTCCCATTCAAAACCTCTTTTGTCCTGGTATATTTGTCTTACAATATTCCAATATTGAAGGGTTGCTGTTGCATCCAGAACTAATTTTGTTGGATTCTTTTTCTTTCCTGTTGCTAAAGAGTGAGACCTCTCACCACCATGTTCTCAGTTTCTCTGGGTACCTCAGCTTGAGAGCTGGAGTGTAGGGTAGTTAACGCAAATTACATAATTTGAGCATTTTAAAAATACTCAAGTAAATATTGTGCTACGAAGCTTATACACTGCTATTGATGTGTTTGTAGTTGTGATAGAAATGAACCTTTTATTTTTATTTTATGGCAGACATGTTTAAATTAGTGAGATTTGGCAAAATCTCACAAAATACTCCATACAAAAAAGTGTACAATTAAAATTATTAATGGCCCAAATTGCCCTTTTTAGGTTGCATTTCCCAGGATATGTTGACATCAGAGGTGTATACACTGATCACCTCATGTAAATCCTGGGAAAAGAACTGAATAAGGGCGCACGTCTGTAAACAATACTGTGAGAACATACGTTTTGACCATTATACTGCAAAATCACCTGCCAACTGTCGAGGGATCCTGTCCAGCAGCTTGATATGTCACTGCCTGTCCATCTCGTACAGTGACCCTCTGTGATTCAGCGTCAACCTCAACATGCTGGTGAGTTTTGATGTGAATAAAAATTTTGCTGAAACCTCCGTTTGCAATTGAATCTAGCTCACCATTAGAATAGAATAGAATAGAATAGAATAGAATAGAATAGAATAGCTTTTTATTGTCACTGTTACAAGAACAGTGAAAGGCAGTTTGGCATCTCTCCATGTGTGTGAAGTACACAATAGCGTAAGTATTTACACAATGACAAATTTACATTTACACAAGAAAGATATGTACAAGTTATACATACACCTGCAAACATACACGCACATACATACATATATGTATATATACATATTTGCATCCGTACATGCATACACACACATATTTCCACATACACACTTACATCTATATACATACACATACATGCCATCTAACTAGCAGGTGCATTGAGAGGTGCAGTGTGATCAGTGATATTGCACATTGAGTGGGGTGGGGGGTGCTGTTGGAACTATACTAAATAATGTTATAATAAATACAGTTTAAAGAGGTAGGGGTGTTGTTTGCATTGAAGTATAAACAGAAATACGATTTATAAATAAGGTGTAATGTCCATGAGTGTTGGCAGTGCAGTTATCCTCCAATCAGGGTGGAGGTAGGGCATGTTTGACAGCCTGTGGGTAAAAACTTCTGTTGAGTCTGTTTGTCTTCGACCTGATGGACCTGTAGCGTTTACCAGAGGGAAGGGGGGGAAAAAGTGAGTGTCCAGGGTGTGAGGGGTCTTTAATGATGATGCTGGCTTTCTGCTGAAGTCTGCCAGTATAGATGTCTCTGAGGGGAGTTAGTGAGGTGCCGATTGCCCGCTCTGGTCTAGAGGGCTACAGGTCTAGAACAAAAGAGAAATGCTGCTCTTTAACCACTATAAAAACTGGGGGAGAAATATAAAAATGCTCATGAGAAAGACTACTACTGACCTCTGCTGGGGTGGTGAAATAGTTTAAGGATTATAGCTCCACTGATGTCAAAGCAGAGTGGAACAGTCTGATTCCCAGTTGAGTTGAGCAAAAACCTGTGGAGAAGAGGAGCTAGAGGTATAGAGACACAAAGTTAGACTCTGGAATCTGAAAATAATCTGACAATAAAGAGCTGTGCAATCAACACTTACTCAACTCTTTTCACGCATTGGGCATTTTTGAAATTTTTTTCAGCGTTTTGGAAAAGTAAACATAAAACACATACTTTCTCTATTTCACAATTCTGAAAATGAATCCACTTTTATATATATAAAAAAAATAATAATAATTTTCCCATGCAGTCATAGAATGTTAGAAAACTTGCCTTAAGTTAAGAAAGTGTCATGGAGATATTGATTTTTTTTTTTAAATTTTTACCTATAAATACAAGTTTTCCAATAAAAGTGTAAGATACTTCATAATGCATAGCACACAGACCATTTTATCCAAAAATTGTTTTTCCCTTTTCTTTGGAGGAATTTTTTCCCAAAGTCCCCTCTTTAAAATCTTTGATTTTCTTAGAACAAAAAAAGTATTCCATCTATGCAATACAGTACCATCAGTTGCGTCAATCGGGGCATCAACAGGCTCTAAATAATCTGCAAATAATTTAAACAGCACTAGTTACATACCGGAAAATTTCAGATCTCTGGTTGATATTGCATAACTTTGGACAACACAATAAAAGAAATCTTTGACTGTCTTAGAACAAAAAAAGTATTCCATCAATGCGATACTGTACCTGGATTTTCGAGAACATAGGCGATGCCGTAATCAGCTGTAAAAACATTTACACACATCTAATTACATAAAGTTAATATTGTGAAGCTGCAGAGGATATCATAATAAATAAGGATAATTAATTCATTTATAATTGAGTTTAACTGATGCTTTTATTAACATCCATGCTCTGACACTAAAGTTCTAAACTAAATCTTTAAACAGCTCACACACACACACACACACACACACACACACACACACACACACACACACACACACACACACACACCTTTAGTGGTGTCTCCCATGGGGATTTGTAATCCATATACAGCAGGTGTTCCTGTACACCAACCTGGCCACTAGGTTGTACCTCCCAGTTTAAGTTGTCTCAGCTTGCATCTTACATCCTGCTTCTGTCTGACTCACATCTATTTGACTCAGTCTGTTTCACACTCCCTTTATTTCATTCACAGAACATCTCTGAACTGTAAGCAATCGTCTCCTCAGCTGAACTGGAGAATGTTGTTGTATTGGTTTGATTTGCTCACCAGAAAGAACCCACTGCCCACTATAACCACTAGCAGGAGTAAGGTGTGCTAAATTGGGTTGACCTCCTGGCGACGGCCATCTCTGTGATGTTTCACCTTCCTTGGGTTTATGAAGCACATCTGTGTTCTCTCCTGGAGGCTTTGTGACCACCATAGATGTGAGAGGGGTCACAAAGCTGTACTTCAGTGACAGCTCCATAGCTTCCTTCTTCACTTTCTCTTTCTCCGGTCCAGATAATTGAAGCCTGTGTGACAAAGTATAAAATGGTGTTGTATGTAACTTCACACATTACAGGTGTTAAGCTAAATCCATGTCCTAAAATATGCATCTTAGAGACTTTCCTCACAGAAAGTCAATTCACCAAAAAACACACAATCTATTGTTTGTTACAGGTAAAATAAAGTCTAACCAAATCATGGAGATCCATTACCAGACCATAGACAGCCTGGCTGCCTATGTTGTCCAAATCCTTAGCTCCTGAGACACATACTTTTATGATTAAGTGTAAAAACTCTGCCTTTAAAAAGATGTGAAAAAAGTTGCTTTTGAAATTTAGGGAGATGAACAAACATAATTGTACTAATATAATTTTATATGGGAGATGTTTAATAGAAAGGTAAGAAATGGAGATGTTGATGTTAAACTACCCAACAATGAAGAGAACACAGTTTATTACTGCAGCCATATTATCTGATGTCCCTTTAACAGACTTCTACTTGGAATTTTGGGACTAAATTTCAACCTGTTGCCCTGATCTAACAAACTTAAAACATTTACTGTTACTGCAGTTCACCTGTCTTTCTGACACCTTGTACATTCAAATTTTATTCTATACATTCAAGTTTTAGTCTATATGTTTGAGTTTAATTCTATATATTCAGACATCCATTCAATATATCCAGACTTTTCTTATAATGTATATATAATGTGATCCTAAACAGCATCCCATGATTATAAATGCTTAAAATATCTGAAAAGTAAAGAAAGCAAAGTATAAAATAAATAAACAGTTTTGATTCATAAAAAAAAAAAAAAATAGTGTTTTGAAGACACTGATGTAGCGGTAGAAACTTTAAAGACATAAAATCTGATTACACATTTAAGAGTCATACAAGGAAAGATGGCATATATTATACTCACTCTTTCTCCAGTAGCTGTTTAACTGTGAGGTACGCCCAAACCCTCTGGATATGGTCATCAGACACTGTTCCAGTGGATTCCACGGTTTCATTTGGGTTAGAGAATATTATTCTTCTATTACTCTGTAATAAATTAAGTGTATCGTCAGTCTATCGTAAAAAAGGTTTAAGAAGAGTTCTGCTGATAAGTCCTGTGGATTGATTCTTACTGAAATGGCCACAACTTGAGGGGTGAAGGTTTCAATGTTGTTATCTGTGATCTCACCGGCCACCACAATCTCAGAACCATTATAATAGTGACTGAAGTTAGTCTGGGTTAGATTGGTCCCACCCACATAGATCATTGTCACATCTGTCAGTAGAGGTGTGGCCACCTCTTCATAGAAACCCTGTTGACATACAGCGTGGAAGTGATACAAATCATGCTCTTTCTTTTCTTTCAGTTCTCAGGGTTTCAAATCACATAAAAGAGTATCTATAATTTAAATACCTTCAGCTGTAAATCAGCATCAGAGTCTTCATAAATCCGCCGTGCCACACCGTTATTTTGCAGCGACATTTTCTCAAGGAAATTAAAATTAACATCAAAACCAAAACCAAGACAGTACAGTGGGAATTTGCCTGCAATAGCCTGTCTTACATTTGACTGGATTTTCTCCAGATTTGTCACCCCTGAAAAGACACAAGACACAGTCAGTTCAGCTCAGAAACAACGTAGTCTCATAATTCATAATAAATCAGGACAGTTAATCACAATAAGCTCATAAACGCCTCAATTTCATGAAATATTTGTGTACATTTGTTTACAGATGTGCTTTATTATAACCTGAGGTTGGGTCTCCATCTGTGAGAAGTATAAGGATAGATGCTGAACCTTCTCTGTTATGTTCATTCAGCATACGTGCTCCTTGCAACACTGCTTCATTTATGTCTGTGGCTGAAATGCAACAACAACAAAGTCTCAGTACACTGTTCATTGGCCAAATGTTTATATTTCAAAATATGTATTTAATACAAAATCTCACATCCTCTGTCTTGAATATTGCGTGCAAAGTTTTTGGCGCTTTCCAGGTTTTTGCTGTTGGCCTGAACGAGTTTCCGCTTCCAGTAAGAAATTCTGTCATCAAAAGTGATCAGACCAAAGTGATCATCTTCTGCCAGATCATTCAAAATGTGGACTAATGCGATCCTCGTCTGAGTAAGAAAACATAATTTACAGACATTTTTGTTAGTTAAAATTTTTTAAAAAAAGAAAAAAGTATAAATAAAATCATATAAGAAACCAACCCTTCAAATATTTTACCTGCTCAATTTTTCTGCCATACATTGAGCCACTTTGATCAATAACAAAGATGACATTTTTTCGTATCCGAGGAAGATCAGATGGTGCAAAATGATGAACAAAGTACCCGTCAGATTTCTAAGGTGGAGTTATTAAAAAAAATAAACTTGATTGTTTATAGGATTATTCAAGAGGCTTTTTAGCCCAAATCATACAGTTTGTGTCGCTAAAAGACCAGGATTTACCTTGATGTGTCCCAGTCCATTATCCCTGTTAACATCATAAACAATAACCAGATCTCCATTCATACCCTGATCTCCACAGCTGTCACACATTTTCTGTTGGTAGACTGTTGGATAGAAATACACCCACGCCTGGAAACAGAGTGAATCACAGTGTTTAGAAACTTGGAAGAGAGCGATGTCAGTGATTTTATTTTCTGTTTTCCGAGTTGGGCTGATATTTGTATTGTTAAAAATCGCAAATTAAACATTCTCAGAATTACTCATTTGTCTCAAATTAATGCAACATGACTTTACATACAAAGAGTGTCGGAGAAGCCTAACCTTTAGAAAAAAAATGAGATAAGAATCTACAAATATGTGTTCAAGAACCAAAACTTTAAACCAGAGGTCACTAACAGGTGGACCATGGTCCAGGTTTTGAAAATGCACTTGCCAAATTGAATGTGAGTTAAACCATTTCATGTAATGCCACTCAGCCAATCAACTCTGTGGATTCCAGGTGATAAACATTGGACTCTATAGTGCCAATAGTTGAGAGGTAGTCATTTGAAAAGACAGTATAAAAAGAAAAGAAGAAAGATATATATCAACACATGCAGTTTTACCTGCTGTTTCAAGCAATTATAAACTGCCTGAAGCAGTTTGTAAGAACTGACCTTTTCACTTTCTGGATACAAATGGTTCCTGAGACAACTTTTTCAGGTTTAAGGAAAGTAGCTTTATGTATCTTGACCATATTTGGCTCCTCACACAAAAGCAAGGCAGTTTTGTCCAAAGTGAACATAACCAAACTAATCATCAGTGTGCACCTCCACAGGTGTGTGAGATTTTTAACCAATGTTCAGTTCTATGCTGTGTGACCAATAATAGTTTTGGAATTATTTTTCAAATTATTTGTCAAAAGGTTTTGCAATTGTACTGATTTCATTTGATTTGACAGTCTATATTGCACACCAAATAATTTCACATTGTGATCATCCAGATTTTTGCTTGAAGAAATGTTAGTTGAATACCCCTGTTTTAAACCACATTCTTCTGTACAAGGATGAGAAATGAGCCATAACGTTGGAAGAAATGTCATAGTTACCATAATGATTATTTGTGCATTTTACTCCATTTATTTTCATACATTATACACTAAGATCAAGCTCCCTCTTACTTCAAATGAATAACAACCTGTTAGTACCTCAAACTGTCTCTTGTTAGAAAGCTCATAATTTTTTTTACTGTATTACAACAAAAAGATTTCAGTACCTGTTTATCTGCATGTGTTTTGGTGATGGCATTAGCGAGGGGTTTGGTGCTCAGACCTCCTTTCACATCAATGAAACTGATGCCAGCTTCCTCGTGAATGTGCACATCCACCTGATATTAAATACAATATAATAAAACAAAAGATCTCATCATGTGTGCTGTTATTTCAGCATTTTTCCACTAATAGATACCAACAAAACAATCACCTTGAAGTCTCTAACAGGCTGCATGGGTCGAGCATGGATTTGCAGCTCATACTTGCCATGTGTGCGTTTCATCAGTTCCTCATATGTGAGTTCAAAAGTGACCTTTTTGTGAGCAGCCACAGTTACAGAGGTCTTAAATTCCTCCAGAGTCCTTCCTAGAGAACTAAAGCAGAAACAATGATCATTTCACTTACTTGTAATTATGGCTGTAGTTTGAGTAGGGAGTAAGGTTAACTCTAATTATATTTTCCTATTTGCATTCGCATTAACATTATTTTAAAGAAATGAAGAAAGAAGAGAAAACACAAGAACAGACCCAACTAATTTTCAATGACAGAAATATTTTCTTTTTCTTCTTCTTTATCCAAAGGAACACTCAGTGTATTTGTACAATACCTATAATATTAATCATTTAGTTAATACCTGACAAGTCCAGCACTTTCACCACGTGACACAGCTTCAATGTGTGCTGCTGAGCTTGCTCCTTAGCTTTCACAACACCATCATAAACTTGGCCATCGATAAACCTGAAGAGGACCAAGAAAAGCCCTTATGTAAATGCACACACTGCTGAGTATCCTGTAATTTGTTCTTCAGTGTAAAATTCTTTATTTGCAAATATCTCTGGATGGTTACAGATTATTTTAACTTCACACACATTCGAAATTTACTGATGAAGGCATTCTTGGGAAGCCGAACATGGAATTCAATTTCCTTTGACTCATCCATACGATTGGCCACACGGCTTGTGATGACAGTGGTGGCATAACGACTGGTCACTGTGGAGTTAATGTGAAAGCTGTAGACGTCCCAGTCATCCTGAGCAAACACAGGAGGCACGTTTCACCAAACAAACAAACAAAAAAAGCCTCTCTCCAGGTCTTTACAATATCCAAATAACATGACAGTATTACAAGTTATAAAAACATACATATACGAATAAATCACTTAATGGGAAAGGCCCATTTATCCTTAACCTAACACTGACCAGCACCTTTATTAAATGCCAAGCTCTAAACTTTAAAATAAGCTCATAGACCACTTTTTACCGTGATCTTAAACACATGATAAAGTAAACATGTACACCGTCAGTATTTCTTCACTTCAAAAGACGTTACATTATCTTCTATTCTGTTCCCTTGAAGTGCTCTGTTGGTCCTTTATGTCTACTGAACTTACCTTGTTTGGCAGTGTGGAGGCCAAAGCAAAAAGGAGTCCTATGAGTGTGATTTGCACCACAGCTCTCCCCATGATGCCTCTAACCAAAATACCAGTAAAGCAGCTGAAACGCTCTTTTGAACTTAAACAAGGACACAGTTATTATGCACACAGTGTTTTTTAAAGGGCAAACTCACTCGCTTACACAAACACCGTGTCACACAAACATTCCCAGGAAACTGTAATTTACTGCTTACCCAGCACTTTATTAGACCTTTAATATTTACATTGAGGGTCAAAACGTGTGCGCTTCAGCCAAACGTGGCCAAACTTTGGTCCCACAGCTGTCTTTTTCATTTGTGATAAGCATTCTGACAAATCAAAGATCAGCAATCTAGCTTTTCACTGTTGGTGAATGTGACTAATATTATTGTCTCAGGCCAAAAATAGTTTATTTACGTATGACATATTTATTTAAGTATGAACAGCTTTTTTTGAAACAGTATGAATGTGACAAGTACTGGAGAGGTCTGGAAAAAAAAACAGGAAAAAAAAACGAGAGATGTGATGTCAATTTTGTCGAAATGGTCTTTGTGATGGGAAGTAATAAAATCTATGACAATCATAAATTTTATCACATGTCATAAAGTATTAATAATAATAATAATAATTCATGTTTAACTTATGTATTAGTCAGAAATGAAATGTATGGAACGATAATTTATACTTGTGTTTTGGGCACACATTATTTTCATAACTGCTTTTATTCACGGTTGGATGATGGATGTGTGTGTGTGTGTGTGTGTGTGTGTGTGTGTGTGTGTGTGTGTGTGTGTGTGTGTGTGTGTGTGTGAACGATATTACATAGGTAAGGCTTTATAACAACATAGAGGAGTAGTGATGGTGAAAGCTGGATAATTTGTACCCCATTGGAAGTGCATAATTAATTTTATTTGGTTTTTTTATGCAAAATTAGATCACAATCGAAGTGAAACTTAGACCCTCCCACACTCTGTGTGAGTCAGACGTCCCAGCGAGAGAGTCCAGAGAGACATCTGGATATTCACACAACGGTCACTCAGCAGCTAATGAGAAGCCCTGAGGGTTCAAGCCGCGACCTGGAGCTCCTCCTTAAAGCATCAATAGTAAGTAAGGATGGCCCCTCACCTCAAACTCAACCAGTGAGAAAACTGATAACTTATTCTGTAGATGATCATTGAGTAACAGCTGTTGGGGGGTTATGACACCCTGTCACCTGAAGCCATAGGTCAGAGAGAGAAACCAGGTTCTTGCTTGCTTGACATTTACGTATTGGAAATAGCCTTATGTGTCAAACCAGCGAGCTGGAGCTCCTCCCTGAAGCACCAATAAAGTAATTCAAAAGAGGGTGGCCTTAATCTCTGCTAATGAGAAGAGCAGCAAGGCAGGCTTTTACCAGATCAAAAAAAAAAATTGTCAACATCACAACCTAGTTTCAAGGGGGGGAGAGTGCAAATAAATAACAAATTACTTTAACACTAAAATTTAACTGAGAAATCAGCTACGAAGAATGAGAACTTTTCACCACTGTGGGCATGAGGCCCTGCAGCCTTTCGCTGCTCAGCCCAACACAAACAACAGGGCATCTACACCAGAGAAGCTTTGGATATATGTTTGCTGAGTCCATAAACCAGCTGAAGAAACTCTGGAAGAACAATGGGCTTTAAATTCTGTCCCAGAACTGAACCTCTACCAGTTTAAAGTCATGAACTTTTTAAACTGCTAACAACCAGAGTCACTTTAACAGCCTCTGACTGGGCAGTATTGACTTTGACTGTCACCCCCAAGATTAATACGAGCCTGAGAGAGATGCATCAATAATGAGAGGCCCAGACCAGAGATCAGCAGACAGATAAAAAAAAAGACATCATCAAAAACTGTCGGTACCAGGCTCTAATCCAGAGTCCAAACATCTTCTATCAGTGTCTTTGGAAAAAGTAAGGGTTACTTTTTGGTTTCTTTGGTTATTTTTCCTCTTAAAATAAAAAGACAAAGCTGCTGTTCAGGCAGTATCCCCACTCTGGGCAGGTTGGCGTGAGGTCTATCAATAAATAGCCATGCGGTTCTTTGGTGGTGTCTTCAAAACTCTCCAAGAAGAAATGTTGGAGTCCAGGAAATGTTTAACAAGCTAATGTATTAATCTGTAATTTATCATGGATGTTTTGAATAACAGCACGTAAGTACTGTTCATTCTGATGGTTCTACTGTGTTTACCTTGCAAAAACACATTATGAGTCAGTATCGTGACACTAATGTTTTTATGGTGTCTGTAATGTGTAAAAATACAGACCACCTATTAAGGTTTGACAAATGACATTGTCCAAAAACTAAAATGATTCTGGTGAGAGGAAACAAACTTTCATCTTCAAAAAATTAGGCAAGCCTTTAATGAATTTAATCCTGGCCATGCTGGCCATGAAACATGAACATGAAGAAACCATAGATGACCTGGAAAGTGCTGGAGTCCTTGTTAGCATTGGACATGCTCTTACCATTTATTTGGTCACATGTACTCATTGGACTTTTAAGTAAACATTTGTGGTTGAAAAAAATCTGGAACATTCCTGGATGTGATCTGGCCTTAACAAAGGCTCAAAAATGCTAAAAGAAAACAGGGAACAGACAAGATATGGCAAGAAGACTGTGGAGGATTAAAGACCGTCTCTGAACATGTCATACAAACGTCCAGTGAGAATATCATGCAGGGATGAGTCCAGAATAAACAGGACAAGAGGTCAGTATCAGCAAATCTTTATACACTTTTATGACTAAAAAGGGTTTGCAATAAAATGTGACTATCACAGTGAAAGGCCACTAACGACTAACAGAGTACCTTTAATGGTGCAACCTGCCAGCAATGTAACATCACCTGATAACTCAGTCTAGCTAGCAGGAAAATTATAGGTGCTTTTCTTTAACCAAATCTACTCCAAATAAATACCAAATAAATATGATCCCAAGTGTTTTCCTAAGGAAATAATTGGTACCAAATTGCTGTGAGATGTTTGCACATTTCCCAATTAATATTGCACCAGTCCCAGTTGACATAAAGACAAAGCCAAGGAAAAAAGAATCTGTTTAAAATCTGGCCCTACTCTAAAACAAACTAGAGAGAAGAAAAACAGTGGTATAATCACATGTGCAGCCTGTCCTCCAACTGACTATGTTTGCAGTGCAACTTGATTAATCATTTTGTCCTTTTAATCATTACTTGAATCGTACTGAAGGGCAGTATTATTGCAAAGTGCTTGAATGACAACCCGATCTACTCAGCAAACTCTTAAAAAAATGTTGTAACTAGAGGTGGCACGATACCACTTTTTAATGTCCGATACCGATTCGATATCATAAATTTGGATATCTGCCGATACCGATATGAATCCGATATAGCGTATTTTGTAATCAATAAAACAGGTTTTTTTATAAATATCTTGCTGCATTTTGTATGAGTTCATACTCAAGTTTTAAAAAACAAGAGACTGAAGCTATTCTGTTATACCTGTATGCAAAAAATACACTCCACCCAAAACATTTTATAGTTCAGCAACACTGATCAATCTAATAAATTTAAACCTACACCATCCTCCCTATTCTGGTATTTTAACCCTTTAAAGCCGGTTGGAGCGGGCACGCTCCGTTTTATGTAACTATTTTTAAATCCCGTGAGAACCGGAACCACGTAAGCTAGGGCAATAATTTTTTTTCATATGAAACCAAAGTGGGCGATAAACAAACAAGAAAGACGGGACTTGCGGCAGAAAAGCCGATCAGCTTATCATTGATCAGTTTCATGTTTGAAGTAATAACAGGAGAGGAAGGGGGAGTGAATGAAAGAAGTAGATGCAACTGCGCAGCAAAGACAGAATAACTCCAGCTTTCTGTCTATTTTTTAATTCTAGCTGAAGTACGGGACAAATCGCTTTTCACCTCAATATGGAACTCCGATGGCCAGTCCAGCTGTGGCCACCCACAAGGCCCTATATATATATGTGTTATGAGAGTGTGAGTAATGTGGATGTCTAAGTTGTGGAATAAAATTGAGGCACAGGTGGCCAGAAGGGGACGGGGGATGCCTCCCCTGCACCCCCACCCCAAGGCCCTACCTGTGTGGGTGGGTGTGGTGGAGCGGGAAGAGGGAGGCAGCCGGGATGGGAGGAAAGAAGAAGGAGGGGCAAGATGCCTCCCTAGGGCCAGCTCCCCGCTGACCCCAGTAGGCACTCCCGTCCTCTGGTACCCACCAAGGCAAGGGAGCCCAGGCCCATCCAGACCGGGCCCACGGCAGCAGCACCGCCAAGCCCCACAGGACCCGGGCAGCCCACCCGACCCCACCGCAGAGGAAACTGTACCCACCCTAACATTCAATCATCTCCGAGACTACACAAGACAATAGACACCCAGGTTAAGTTTATTCTCCACCTCTCCTATGTCTCTCCCCCACCTGCAGAGTGGACTCCTGCAAGGATGGAACAACCTCCCTGCCAGTTGAAGAGTCCCCCAGTTGGGCCGATGCACCAGAGGCCCCCTGCGCCAGGGCTGAGCCCCCGTGCACCCACCCGCCCATAACCTCGGCGACACACCGACGAGGACCGAAGCCCCCAAGGCCCAGCCAGAGCCCCAGCATGGAGGCGAAGCACCCCCGAACCCCAAGCCCCCACGCCTGCCCCGGATCCACTCAGGGGCAGCCAGGCTACCAGGCCAGTAACCTACGTCCACCAGCACAGACCCTCCCACAGCCCTGCTGCACGCAGCCATGAGGAGAACACCCTCTGAGAGCGACCAGAGCCACTAACCAGGTTATGACCACAACCCCCGGGTTAAGCCCTCCAGGGATAACGTCCCTAGGGATTCTCCAGATGCCTTAAGCCCGTCCCAACCTCCACATCAACCACAATAGCTAATGCGGGACCAAACCACGACCCCCCACCCCCGCTAGGTGATGGAGCCGACCAAAGGAGCCCAGAGGGATTGATCTAATGTGGTGGCAGAGGCTGTATCGAGACTAATGTGATCTATTAGATAGTTTCTATATTGGCTAGAATTAAGATTATTTTCATTTTTCCAGTTCATGAGGACTGTTTTCTTGGCGATGCATAGGGCAGTGTTTGTAGTTGTGATAGAAATGAACCTTTTATTTTTATTTTATGGCAGACATGTTTAAATTAGCGAGATTTAGCCAAATCTCACAAAATACTCCATAGAAAAAAGTGTACAATTAAAATTATGGACGGCCCCCAAACGGCCCTTTTAAGGTTTCATATGTTTTGCAATATATATAACTGACATCAGAGATGTACATAATGATCGCCTCATGTAAATCCTGGGAAAAGAACTGAATAAGGGCGCACGTCTGTAAACAATACTGTGAGAACATACGTTTTGACCATTATACTGCAAAATCACCTGCCAACTGTCGAGGGATCCTGTCCAGCTGCTTGATATGTCACTGTCTGTTCATCTCGTACAGTGACCCTCTGTGATTCAGCGTCAACCTCAACATGCTGGTGAGTTTTGAGGTGAATGAAAATTTTGCTGAAACCTCCGTTTGCAGTTGAATCTAGCTCACCATTAACAGACAGGTCTAGAACAAAAGAGAAATGCTGCTCTTTAACCACTATAAAAACTGGGGGAGAAATATAAGAATGCTCATGAGAAAGACTACTACTGACCTCTGCTGGGGTGGTGAAATAGTTTAAGGATTATAGCTCCACTGATGTCAAAGCAGAGTGGAACAGTCTGATTCCCAGTTGAGTTGAGCAAAAACTTGTGGAGAAGAGGAGCTAGAGGTATAGAGACACAAAGTTAGACTTTGGAATCTGAAAATAATCTGAAAATAAAGAGCTGTGCAATCAACAACTCTTTTCATGCATTGGGCATTTTTGAAATTTTTTTCAGAGTTTTGGAAAAGTAAAAGTGAAACACTTTAATTTTACATACTTTGTCTATTTCACAATTCTGAAAATGAATCTATTTTTTATATTTAAAGAAAAAAATAATTTTCCCATGCAGTCATAGAATGTTAGAAAACTTGCCTTAAGTTAAGAAAGTGTCATGGTGATATTGATTTTTTTTTTAAATTTTCACCTATAAATGAAAGTTTTCCAATAAAAGTGTAAGATACCTTAGAAAATGCATAGCACTAAAGACCATTTTTTCCAAAAATTATTTTTTCCCCTTTTCTTTTTTTAGAGGAATTTCTTTCCAAAGTCCCCTCCTTAAAATCTTTGATTTTCTTGAAACAAACAAAGTATTCCATCAATGCAATACAGTACCTGCATAGTAATAGGACATGATGTAACGATGGGACCTAATCTTAGGATCGAAATCAGCAGCTGTAAAAACATTTACACACATCTAATTACATAAAGTTAATATTGCAAAGCTGCAGAGTATATCATAATAAATAAGGATAATTAATTCATTTATAATTGAGTTTAATTGATGCTCATATTAACATCCATGCTCTGACACTAAAGTTCTAAACTAAATCTTTAAAGAGCTCACACACACACACACACACACACACACACACACACACACACACACACACACACACACACACACACACACACCTTTAGTGGTGTCTCCCATGGGGATTTGTAATCCATATACAGCAGGTGTTCCTGTACACCAACCTGGCCACTAGGTTGTACCTCCCAGTTTAAGTTGTCTCAGCTTGCATCTTACATCCTGCTTCTATCTGACTCACATCTATTTGACTCAATCTAGTTCATACTCCCTTTCTTTCATTCACAGAACATCTCTGAACTATAAGCGATCGTCTCCTCAGCTGAACTCGAGAATGTTGTTGTATTGGTTTGATTTGCTCACCAGAAAGCGCAAAACTCAGCTGACCAGTATCAGGAGTAAGGTATTCTAACATCACATCACTTCTCTGTGATGTTTCGCCTTCCTTTGGTTTATGAAGCACATCTGTGTTCTCTCCTGGAGGCTTTGTGACCACCATAGATGTGAGAGGAGTCACAAAACCGTACTTCAGTGACAGCTCCATAGCTTCCTTCTTCACTTTCTCTTTCTCAGGTCCAGATAATTGAAGTCTGTGTGACAAAGTATAAAATGGTGTTGTATGTAACTTCACACATTACAGGTGTTAAGCTGAATCCATGTCCTAAAATATGCATCTTAGAGACTTTCCTCACAGAAAGTCAAGTCAGCAAAGTTCACCAAAAAACACACAATCTATTGTTTGTTACAGGGAAAATAAAGTCTAACCAAATCATGGAGATCCATTACCAGACCATAGACAGCCTGGCTGTCTATGTTGTCCAAATCCTTAGCTCCTGAGACACGTACTTTTATGATTAAGTGTAAAAACTCTGCCTTTAAAAAGATGTGAAAAAAGTTGTTTTTGAAATTTAAGGAGATGAACAAACATAATTGTACTAATATCATTTTATATGGGAGATGTTTAATAGAAAGGTAAGAAATGGAGATGTTGATGTTAAACTACCCAACAATGAAGAGAACACAGTTTATTACTGCAGCCATATTATCTGATGTCCCTTTAACAGACTTCTACTTGGAATTTTGGGACTAAATTTCAACCTGTTGCCCTGATCTAACAAACTTAAAACATTTACTGTTACTGCAGTTCACCTGTCTTTTTGACACCTTGTACATTCAAATTTTATTCTATACATTCAAGTTTTAGTCTATATGTTTGAGTTTAATTCTATATATTCAGACACCCAATCAATATATCCAGACTTTTCTTATAATATATATATATATACATATATGTACAATACATATATACAAATATATATATATATATATATATATATATATATATATATATATATATATATATAGATATAGATATAGATATATATATATATATCTATATATATATATATATATATATATATATATATATATATATATATGTGTGAAGAGTGGGAGAAGAGGGTTGCATTGACAATCCAACACAATGGGCAGCACATTGAACACATTTTATAAGTGGTCAGAAACTTGTAAATAACTCATGAAAGAATAAAGTTACGTTGAAACCAAGCACACCATTGTTTTTTTCTTGTGACATTACCAATAAGTTTGATGTGTCACATGGCCCTCTTCCTGTTGAAAAAACAAAGTTGTATCCAAGATGGCCGACTTCTAAATGGCCACCATGGTCACCACCCATCTTGAGGAGTTTGCCCCCTCACATATACTAATGTGCCACAAACAGGACTTTAATATCACCAAGCATTCCCATTTTATTACGGTGTATCCATATAAATGGCCCACCCTGTATATGTAAATAATTTCAAGTACAGTCAAATGTCAAATCATATATATAGATATAGATATAGATTTATCTATAGATATATATATATATGTATGTATGCATGCGATCTAACCCAAGGCATAAAAATGTACCTTTACTCTGGCTTCTTGAAGGCTTTCTGACATTAATAGGAGTCAAGTTCTTGTGCTGCTGGAAACAGACGTTATGACGGTCTAGATGTTAATAATGAATATTAATAATAATTCAGTGTTTCAGAGTTTAATGGCCCATGTACATTTTCATTGGCTTGTTAAAAAAAGCTTTTATTTATATATGTTAAAAATATTAATGCAGTTTAACCTCTTAGGACCTGGCGTCCACATATGGGGACATCACATTTTGGGTTGTCCAGACCACAATACTAAATTTTGCTCTTTCAAATGGCTTTCCAATGAGTCATATTGCTCTAAGGGGCACAATTGTTGTTTCTCATTTTGAGTTTTGCACATCATTACTCAATTGTGACTTTATAGTGTTGTTACGGTAAACTAGGGGACTCAAGCGTGGGACTCTGTTGCTTGAAGAAAGAACAAGAAATTTATTTACAAACGCCAGGTGATATGTAAAACAGTGAATAAGGTCCAATGCACAATTTCATTTATTTTATTTCATTTATTTATTTGTTTCACACATGGTTAAACAGTATTTCATTTCCTAAATTTTGATAGAACAGTGGCAGTATAATATCCTCGTAAGTGGATATCGGGCCCTTGTCTCGACCAAAACAACCCAAAATGTGATGTCCACATATGTGGACGCCAGGTCCTAAGAGTTAAAGAAAACCTTTTGGGCAAACTACGGCCCGCGGGCAACATCCGGCCCATTGGTCATTTTAATCCAGCCTGCCCAAATCAATTAATATCATAATTATGACTACATTAATTTGTCCTCCTCCTGTAATTCCTGACATTCCACCAGTTGGCGCATTAGGCGGAGTTGCTTAAATAGTTAAATACTATGAAAGGTAGCAATTGAAACTGATTGATCTCCAATGTGTTGTCCAACTTTCTTAAACTGGATGAGTTTAAAAAAAATTTTAAGACCAGAAAAATGTCCAAACATTCAGAAGCTGACACGGAGGATGCTGATGTTGTTTGGCTCTCACGTGTGTGTGAACAGTCTTTTAGTGTGAAGAACACCAACAAAAGAACCCCACAGGTCCCAGTTGAGTGATGAACACTCAGATCTGTTCTGAGAATTGCCACAACAAAACTGACACCAGACTTTGATTCATTGGAAAAAAAAAATGTTGATCAACAACACTGTTCCCACTAAAAGTGAACGCAAGTGTTAAGACTGAAATGCCGTATTTATGTTTATGCTTGATATGTATGCATCTGGTGCTGGCCCAACACGTCTGTGAAATTTTAAAAGTCAATGTATCTCCTGAGATGGCACAACACTGTTCTATAGTATAACTATCTTTCAGATAAATCACCCAGGAAAGCATATTTCATTTAAGTGAACGAATCTAATTAGTTTTAACTTTCTGTTTAACAACAAAGTGTAGAATAAATGCCTATTAATGTCAGCTCTATCTATTGTCATTTATTAGATTTGGGTCAGATTAGAAGTTACACTGAAGTAACACAGTGGTGTTTTTCTGTGCAATTGTTTCAGTAGAATTCACATGGTTGGATGTATTATTTTGACACCACAACCTCCAAATCCTTATTTCTTTTTCTTTCTTTAATAAAATGATGTAGACATGAGTCATTCTGCAATCTGGGATACTTTATTTGTTCATTTTAACAGGTGGAAGGACATTTTCCACAATAAGTTTATTAATAATAATAATAATAATAATAATAATAATAATAATAATAATTAATAATGTTTTCTCTACTTTTAAACCACATATTTTCTAGTAATTCAGCATAGTTCACACTTAAAGTTGTGCCATGAAAAAATCTGCCAGTGGTCTCTGCAGGGCAGAGTCAGCAGACATAAGCCAGCAGTTCTTTGTGACAGGAGGGTCGGTGCTGTAGTCAATAGCGCTGTCACTACAAAAAGAAAAACAAGCTCATGTCTTGGTGGAATCTTAAACAGTTTTATGTTTTGAATGAAGAAACTGAAAACATTACAAAAATGTACCTTGTAACATCTATCTCTTGGTTTTTAATCTTTAGTTTTGTGACAGGAACTTGCTGCACCACCTCATACACTGCTGGCTTTACAGCTGGAAAAAGGGAGTCAAATAATGAAACAAAAGCTGACACTGAAAACCAGATACTAAAACAGACACAGCAACAAGATACTTTTACAGAAACCACCTATGCTCGGTGCAAACTTTGTTTTTATTCTTAACATGACACTGACAAATTCGTTTATTTCTTAAGCAATGAACAAAGTATGTGCATGCATGTCGTTTCACTCACCTAAAAGTCCTTCGGTGTTGTTGGTTGAGGGTTGCTGTCTTAAAACTGGCCAAAGGAGTCTTTGGCCATTTTTCTCATGTTGTGAGATCACCAGGAGAATGTCTTCAGCTGCAATGTGAATTTCAGTGTTGTACACAGTCACTGTAACACTGGAAAAATATGGACTTTATATGAATATTTTAAAGCTCTTTGAAGATTTGAAAGACCTTCACAGATCATTTCACTTGTCTTGGCTGACTACTGCCCTACTGAGGGCTGTAATAGACATTTCACAGTGTCACAACTCCATGTAATCCAACAAACTTGCTTCTACCTGGAAGGTTCAACAAAGCTAAAAAGAAAATGAGAATTTAATATAGAATGTAATATATAATACCTGTAATAGAAACTTTTCTAGCTTGAGAAAGCTTACCATGGGCAGGGCCTTTTATTCAAGAATTGGTTGTAAAAAGAATTTCATGAAATTAACGACAACGTTATGCATATTACAATCCCAAATTATCAGCACACACCTTTGGATTTCCTGCTACTCAATGGAAGATTGATAATCTTCACTTCAATGTATCTTTACTTGGGTGCTTCTGTATAGCTCTGCATACATGCATGCATCCCTGACTGATGATTGTCCTACAGGCCTGTTCTCTAAACCTCTGGGAAATCTGCATGTGCATGTGCTCTAGTGCTCTACAGCTGCAAGACATCTCAATACTTGGTGGTGTATCAAGTTGTATCTGCTATGTGTTAGACGTGTATTACAAGCAATCAGTAGCCGTGTCCAAATACAGGGGCTGCATCCCTCGGAGGCCGCATTTGAAGGCCGATTAGATCACAGCCCTGGTGATGAAGGCTGTCCCAATTCGAAGGCTGCTCCAAATGCGGCCCACAAATGCGTCCTCCTTTTCCCTGGATTTAAAGGATGGGCCAGGTGGATCCTTCGTGGCCCAACATATCCCAGGATTCATAGCACAGCTGTGGATAGTTTTTTTCGAAAAAATGGCAGACGGCTCAAGTGGGGTGGCCGAAGAGTAAACTTTTAAAAGTAAGTAGGCACTGAGTTTTATATCACTTATTTATGTGATGATGCAAACGTTTTAATAACGAAGAACATTAAAACATTACTGTTGGCCACATGTTGGCAACGTCACATGACATTAGTGATGTTAGTGCCGATGGTTCACTCATTAAGCTAAAAAAAAGGTGCTTTTAATCTTAGGAGTCTGACATGTGACCAATGGACCAATGTACTGGGAACTCATCTTATTTAGTACTCCTTATATAACAAACAGAAAATACTCATTCTCTGTTACTGTTTTTTAGTAGTGTTTACCACCTGAGACTTTCACTTTTGTGTCTGTCCTGCAATTTTCCCTTCTCTCTCTTTTTCTTTCTCTCTGATTGTTAAATAAAAGTATGAACATAAGTTACACTTGTGTTTGAATCCTACAGCTTATTGCATATTTGATTTCCATGTTTGAGAGTCAGGACAGACGGACCCCACTGCTGCATCATCTGTGAGGTTTTGCACCCCTGATGGTCCACCAGGACAAACTAAGCAGTGTCTGAGGAAGAGGAGGAACAGCCAGCACCAGCTGAGAGAGAGTGTTCCCTCTTTGTGAGGGACTGCTAGAAATGCTTAAAATAACAAATTATCTGTCCTAATTATCAGTCTTATTAGGTAATGTTAAAATGATTTTATCATTTAAGTGTTTTCAGTGTCAGAAAGATTACTCAGGGCCTTCAAGTTAAAAACTATGAAAGGCAGTTAAACCTTTTTACATTGGGGAATATTTAATATATCAGTCTATTCTTCATTTTATCACAAACATACAGTTATCCCAGCTCATAAATTTTCATTTTTACCCATATATGTAAGCATTCAAACAAATTTAATAATGCCAACATATTTTAAAAACAATGTTCATCTCTCTTATGTACAATACATCTATATTTACACTATAAAAGATGTATTGTGTTTGAGATGAAGATATAGAGTGATAGGAAATATAAATTAATGCAACTTGAATCTTTATTGAAGCTCAGTATTTGAAACTGAGTTCTAGTTCAGTGCTGTAAGTTTTTAATTAAATACAATAAATTTAATATTGACTATATTATATTTACATGACTAAAGTGAGATGAAACTAGTCTCATGAACAACATTAGTTGTTTTTACAAATTGTTACAAATTGTTATTTATGACCTAATGTTAAGATTATTGTTTGGTGTAGAAATGAAGCCCAACAATCATGTTTTTACAGTCCTGTGGTCTTAGTCTCAGATACTTAACAAATAAAAAACCTCATGAAAAAAACAAACAAACAAAAAAAGATCATTTTTCGCCTTCATTTCTGTGAAACGTTCCTCTATAAAATGTTTCTAGCGGCTAGAAGCATGGTTGCTGGGCAACCTGAGCAGTGTGACTAAGGCTAGACAATCCCATTTAACAGCGTCAGACTTCTGGCCTTCTTGGTCTTCGAAGGACCCGGCCTACGTAGACAGCGAAGGCTGAGTCCGTTGGAGGATGCGGTCCCTGAATTGGGACACAGCTAGTATGTGCTTGAGACTGACTGGAACTGAACCGTGGGGACAGGCTGGGACAGGTGATGGAAGGATATCATGTGTTGTATGGCTAAAGAAGCTTATCCCATTTGTCTCCGCAGGCCATTTTAAGATGATGCTTCAATCAGTGGCTGTTGATCAATGGTCAGGACAATTTGCATATCAAGATCAAGAAACACACCTCACAGCCCATTGTTCATTCAGTAGTGCTAGTTTCAGTCATTGTGCAAATGTACTGTTTATGGGGTTTGGGAAACCTGCAGTCAACTGAGACTGAAAAAGTGACTTAGATGAGTGAAAAACGTTTCTGCCACTGAAAACGCTGATGATGAAAAGTATCTATTGTAGGGTCTACCTTACAATTTGGCGCTGTATAAATAAAACTGAATTGAATTGGATGAACGGAATCAAATTTTTGGGCTTTCTGCAAGTTGTTCCTAGCTTTTCCCATTCAAAACCTCTTTTGTCCTGGTATATTTGTCTTACAATATTCTAATATTGAAGGGTTGCTGTTGCATCCAGAACTAATTTTGTTGGATTCTTTTTCTTTCCTGTTGCTAAAGAGTGAGACCTCTCACCACCATGTTCTCAGTTTCTCTGGGTATCTCAGCTTGAGAGCTTGTGTGTAGGATAGTTAAAGCAAGTGTTTGTAGTTGTGATGGAAATAAACCTTTTATTTTTATTTTATGGCAGACATGTTTAAATTAGTGAGATTTGGCCAAATCTCACTGAAATAAACCTTTTATTTTTATTTTATGGCAGACATGTTTAAATTAGTGAGATTTGGCCAAATCTCACAAAATGCTCCATACAAAAAAGTGTACAATTAAAATAATAAATGGCCCAAACTGCCCTTTTAATGTTTCATTTCTCAGCATATATTTTGCAATATATATAACTGACATCAGAGATTTATATACTGATCGCCTCATGTAAATCCTGGGAAAAGAACTGAATAAGGGCGCATGTCTTTAAACAATACAGTGAGAACATACGTTTTGACCATTATACTGCAAAATCACCTGCCAACTGTCGAGGGATCTTGTCCAGCTGCTTGATATGTCACTGTCTGTCCATCTCGTACAATGACCCTCTGTGATTCAGTGTCAACCTCAACATGCTGGTGAGTTTTGAGGTGTATAAAAATTTTGCTGAAACCTCCGTTTGCAATTGAATCTAGCTCACCATTAACAGACAGGTCTAGAACAAAAAAGAAATGCTGCTCTTTAACCACTATAAAAACTCGGGGAGAAATATAAAAATGCTCATGAGAAAGACTACTACTGACCTCTGCTGGGGTGGTGAAATAGTTTAAGGATTATAGCTCCACTGATGTCAAAGCAGAGTGGAACAGTCTGATTCCCAGTTGAGTTGAGCAAAAACCTGTAGAGAAGAGGAGCTAGAGGTATAGAGACACAAAGTTAGACTCTGGAATCTGAAAATAATCTGAAAATAAAGAGCTGTGCAATCAACACTTACTAAACTCTTTTCATGCATTGGGCATTTTGGAATTCTTTTTGGGAGTTTTGGAGTTTTGGAAAAGTACACATAAAACACATGAAAAATGAATCCATTGTTATATATATATATTTTTTTAAATCCCATGCAGTCATAGAATGTTAGAAAACTTGCCTTAAGTTAAGAAAGTGTCATGGTGATATTGATTTTTTTTTTTAAAAATTTCACCTAAATACAAGTTTTCCAATAAAAGTGTAAGATATTTTATAATGCATAGCACTAATGACCATTTTATCAAAAAAATGTTTTTCCCCTTTTCTTTTTTGGAGGAATTGTTTTCCCAAAGTCCCCTCTTTAAAATATTTGATTTTCTTAGAACAAAAAAGTATTCCATCTATGCAATACAGTACCATCAGTTACTTCAATCAGGTCATCAGTAGGCTCTAAATAACCTGCAAATAATTTAAACAGCACTAGTTACATACCAGAAAATTTCAGATCTCCGGTTGATATTGCATGACTTTGGACAACACAATAAAAAAATCTTTGAATGTCTTAGAACAAAAAAAGTATTTCATCAATGCAATACAGTACCTGTAGTTACCTCAATCAGGGCATCACTAGGCTCTAAAAAAACTGCAAATAATTTAAACAGCACTAGTTACATACCAGAAAATTTCAGATCTCCGGTTAATATTGCATGACTTTGGACAACACAATAAAAAAAATCTTTGACTGTCCTAGAACAAAAAAAGTATTTCATCAATGCGATACTGTACCTGCAGTTCCGACATCATAGGACTTGATGTAATCATAAGACCTAATCACAGGATCAAAATCAGCAACTGTAAAAACATTTACACACATCTAATTACATAAAGTTAACATTGCAAAGCTGATTCATTTATAATTGAGTTTAATTGATGCTTTTATTAACATCCATGCTCTGACACTAAAGTTCCAAACTAAATCTTTAAAGAGCTCACACACACACACACACACACACACACACACACACACACACACACACACACACACACACACACACACACACACACAACTTTAGTGGTGTCTCCCATGGGGATTTGTAATCCATATACAGCAGGTGTTCCTGTACACCAACCTGGTCACTAGGTTGTACCTCCCAGTTTAAGTTGTCTCAGCGTGCATCTTACATCCTGCTTCTGTCTGACTCACATCTATTTGACTCAGTCTATTTCATACTCCCTTTCTTTCATTCACAGAACATCTCTGAACTATAAGCGATCGTCTCCTCAGCTGAACTGGAGAATGTTGTTGTATTGATTTGATTTGCTCACCAGAATGAACCCACTGCCCACTATAACCACAAGCAGGAGCAAGATGTGCAAAATTGGGTTGACCTCCTGGGGGCTGCCATCTCTGTGATGTTTCACCTTCCTTGGGTTTATGAAACACATCTGTGTTCTCTCCTGGAGGCTTTGTGACCACCATAGATGTGAGAGGAGTCACAAAGCTGTACTTCAGTGACAGCTCCATAGCTTCCTTCTTCACTTTCTCTTTCTCAGGTCCAGATAATTGAAGCCTGTGTGACAAAGTATAAAATGGTGTTGTATGTAACTTCACACATTACAGGTGTTAAGCTGAACCCATGTCCTAAAATATGCATCTTAGGGATTTTCTTCACAGAAAGTCAAGTCAGCAAGCTTCACCAAAAACACACAATCTGTTGTTTGTTACAGGGAAAATAAAGTCTAACCAAATCATGGAGATCCATTACCAGACCATAGACAGCCTGGCTGCCTATGTTGTCCAAATCCTTAGCTCCTGAGACACATACTTTTATGATTAAGTGTAAAAACTCTGCCTTTAAAAAGATGTTAAAAAAACTTGTTTTTGAAATTTAAGGAGATTAGCGATGATGAACAAACATAATTGTACCAATATAATTTTATATGGGAGATGTACATGACTGTTTAATAAAAAGGTAAGAAATGGAGATGTTGATGTTAAACTACCCAACACTGAAGAGAACACAGTTTATTACTGCAGCCATATTATCTGATGTCCCTTTAACAGACTTCTACTTGGAATTTTGGGACTAAATTTCAACCTGTTGCCCTGATCTAACAAACTTAAAACATATTGTCTTGCTGCAGTTCACCTGTCTTTTTGACACCTTGTACATTCAAATTTCATTCTATGCATTCAAGTTTCAGTCTATATGTTTGAGTTTAATTCTATATATTCAGACACCCAATCAATATATCCAGACTTTTCTTATAATGCATATATAATGTGATCCTAAACTGCATTCCACGATTATCTATGCTTAAAACACCTGAAAAATAAACAAAGAAAAGTATAAAATAAATAAACAGTTTTGATTTATTAAAAAAAGTTTAGTGTTTTGAAGACACTGATGTAGAGGTAGAAACTTTAAAGACACACAGCCAACGTGGGAAACCTGCTGTGAGGACAATTAAAGTGTGGTCAGAGGGGACAGACGCAGTCCTCCAGGAAGACACACAGACTGGAATACGTTCACCCACACAGACTTGGACCAGTACGCCTCATGTGTACTGGATTACATCTCCAAAACTACAGACAATGTCACCACCTAGAAATGGATCACCACATACCAGAAGCCTTGGATGAACCAGGATGTTCGTCTCCTCCTGAAGGCCCGCAACACCGCCTTCAGGTCAGGAGATGCACAGGCCTACAATACAGCCAGGGCTAAAAGCTAATGAGAGGTATCAAAAAGCCAAATACCACTACAAAAAGAAGGTAGAAGAACACTTCTCCAACTTCAACCCCCGACGCATGTGGCAAGGACTCCAGACCATTACAGACTACAGGACCACCAAACCCTTCCCCCCATCCTCTGATGTCTCCTTCCTCAACGAGCTAAACAACTTTTATGCTCATTTTGAGCGAGGGAACCCCACAACTGCAACCAAAGCAGACGTGACTCCGGACCACCAACCACTGACTCTCTCCCCCACCGATGTAGGAGTGGTGCTGAGCATAATTAATGTCCACAAGGCTGCAGGTCCTGATGGCATAAAATAAATCCACCTCCATTGTCCCGATTCCCAAAAACTCTAACCCATCAAGCTTCAACCACTACCGCCCAGTAGCCCTCACCCCCATCATCACAAAGTGCTTAGAGTGACTGGTCCTAGCACACTGTCTCCCCACCACCCTGGACCCCCACCAATTTGCATACCATCAGAACAGGAGCACATAGGATGCAGTCTCCATCGCACTGCACTCTCTCACACCTGGACATTACAAAACCTAGGCCAGAATGCTGTTTATAGACTTCAGTTCAGCAATACAATCCTCCCCTCACAACTCATCAGGAAACTGACAGACCTGGGCATCAGTTCCCTCATATGTAAATGGTTACTGGACTTCCTGACCAACTGGCCCCAACATGTCCGACTGGATAACCACTGCCCATCTACCATCACAATGAATACTGGTGTACGACGGTGCGATACCAACAACCTGCTGCTCAACACCGAGAAGACCAAGGAGCTCATCGTGGACTACAGGAAGAATGCTGACCTACATCCACCCATCCACATTAAGGGGACGGCTGTGGAGCATGTGAGCAGCTTCAAGTTCCTGGGTGTCCACATCTCCGAGGATCTCATCTGGATGAACAACTGCTCCAAGCTGGTCAAGAAGGCTCACCAGCGCCTCTTTTTCCTGAGGACTCTGAGGAAGAACCACCTGTCCTCAGACATCCTGGTGAACTTCTACCGGTGCACCATTGAGCGCATCCTGACCAACTGTATAACAGTCTGGTATGGGAGCTGCTCTGCTTTGGACCGGAAGGCATTGCAGAGGGTCATGAAAACTGCCCAGTGCATCGCCGGAGCACCACTTCCTGCCATAAATGACATCTACAGGAAGACGTATCTGAAAAGGGCTGGAAAGGTCATCAAAGACCCCAGTCACCCAGCACATGGACTCTTCACCCTCCTGCCCTCTGGGAGGCGCTACAGGAGCCTCCGGACTAAGACCACCAGGTACCAGAACAGCTTCCCTACAGCTGTCAGACTCCTGAACTCTGCCTCCTGACATCTGACCCACGTTAAACTCATGGACTGAACATACACACACCCACAACCACCTATAACTGAACACACACACAATGGACAACTGTACCCTCATACACACAATAATAACATGGACTGAACCACCATTCACAACCACCAGTACTTTATATAGCCTCTGTAGGAATTACCCACATATCTCACTGATCTAAACTGCACTACTGTAAATGCTGTATAGACAATCATTCAATCATTATAATTCTACATCTGTTTACAACAGTTTATAACTTGCATACTTCATGTTTAATATTTCTGTATAGTTTTCATATTTACATCTTGTTCATAGCCTGTACATAGCTTGTACACTCACTACAGCCAGTACATATAGTTATAGCATATTCATAACATACCTACATACCGTGTGCATTGTAACATACCCATAATAGACCCATATTTTGTACCCTCATACCTATAATAGACCCATTCTGTAATATAACTATGTATCTATATTATTGCTAATATATATTTTGTAATATGTCTATATTATGTCTAGAGCACTTTCTAGATGGATCCAAACCACATTTTTTTGGCTTGTACTTGTGACATGTACAATGACAATAAAGTTGAGTTCTATTCTATTCTATTCTATTCTATTCTATTCTATTTTATTCTAAGAGTCATACAAGGAAAGATGGCATATATCATACTCACTCTTTGTCCAGAAGCTGTTTAACTGTGAGGTATGCCCAAACCCTCTGGATATGGTCATCAGACACTGTTCCAGTGGATTCCACAGTTTCACTTGGGTTAGAGAATATTATTCTTCTATTACTCTGTAATAATTCAAATGCAATGTAATGTCAGTCAACAGGGAAAATGGTTTAAGAAGAGTACTCCTGGTGAGTCCTGTGGATTGATTCTTACTGAAATGGCCACAACTTGAGGGGTGAAGGTTTCAATGTTATTATCTGTGATCTCACCGGCCACCACAATCTCAGAACCATTATAATAGTGACTGAAGTTAGTCTGGGTTAGATTGGTCCCACCCAGATAGATCATTGTCACATCTGTCAGTAGAGGTGTGGCCACCTCTTCATAGAAACCCTGTTGACATACAGCGTGGAAGTGATACAAATCATGCTCATATTTTTTCTTTCAATTCTCAGGGGTTTCAACTCACATAAAAGAAGAGTATGTATATTTTAAATACCTTCAGCTGTAAATCAGCATCAGAGTCTTCATAAATCCGCCGTGCCACACCGTTATTTTGCAGTGACATTTTCTCAAGGAAATTAAAATTAACATCAAAACCAAAACCAAGACAGTACAGTGGGAATTTGCCTGCAATAGCCTGTCTTACATTTGACTGGATTTTCTCCAGATTTGTCACCCCTGAAAAGACACAAGACTCATAATAAATCAGGAACAGTTAATCACAATAAGCTCATAAAGATCTCAATTTCATGAAATATTTGTGTACATTTGTTTACAGATGTGCTTTATTATAACCTGAGGTTGGGTCTCCATCTGTGAGGAGTATAAGGATAGATGCTGAACCTTCTCTGTTATGTGCATTCAGCATACGTGCTCCTTGTAACACTGCTTCATGTATGTCTGTGGCTGAAATGCAACAACAACAAACAAAGTCTCAGTACACTGTTCATTGTCCAAATGTTTATATTTCAAAATATGTATTTACTATAAAATCTCACATCCTCTCTCTTCAATATTGCGTGCAAAGTTTTTGGCACTTTCCAGGTTTTTGCTGTTGGCCTGAACGAGTTCTCGCTTCCAGTAAGAAATTCTGTCATCAAAAGTGATCAGACCAAAGTGATCATCTTCTGCCAGATCATTCAAAATGTGGATTAATGCGATCCTAGTCTGGGTAAGAAAACATAATTTACACACATTTGTTACTTAAAAGTATAAATAAAATCATATAAGAAACCGACCCTTCAAATACTTTACCTGCTCAATTTTTCTGCCATGCATTGAGCCACTTTGATCAATAACAAAGACGACATTTTTTGGTATCCGAGGAAGATCAGATGGTGCAAAATGATGAACAAAGTACCCGTCAGATTTCTAAGGTGGAGTTATTAAAAAAAATAA
Organism: Oreochromis aureus; assembly: GCF_013358895.1. NCBI lineage: Eukaryota > Metazoa > Chordata > Actinopteri > Cichliformes > Cichlidae > Oreochromis > Oreochromis aureus. The sequence continues at coordinate 21,038,264 of NC_052946.1, read as the reverse complement.
ACTTGATAGGTTATAGGATTATTCAAGAGGCTTTTTAGTCCAAATTACAGTTTGTGTTGCTAAAAGATTTACCTTGATGTGTCCCAGTCCATTATCCCTGTTAACATCATAAACAATAACCAGATCTCCATTCATACCCTGATCTCCACAGCTGTCACACATTTTCTGTTGGTAGACTGTTGGATAGAAATACACCCACGCCTGGAAACAGAGTGAATCACAGTGTTTAGAAACTTGGAAGAGAGCGATGTCAGTGATTTTATTTTCTGTTTTCCGATTTGGGCTGATATTTGTATTGTTAAAAATCTTAAATGAAACATTGTCAGAATTACTCATTTGTCTCAATTTATGCAACACGACTTTACATACAAAGAGTGTCGGAGAAGCCTAACCTTTAGAAAAAAAAACATTAGATAAGAATCTACAAATATGAGTTCAAGGACCAAAACTTTAACCCAGAGGTCACTAACAGGTGGACCATGGTCCAGGTTTTGAAAACACACTGCCCAATTTAATGTGAGTTAAACCATTTCATGTAATGCCACTCAGCCAATCAACTTTGTGGATTCCAGGTGATAAACATTGGACTCTATAGTGCCAATAGTTGAGAGGTAGTCATTTGAAAAGACAGTATAGAAGAAAAGAAGAAAGAGAATAAGAATAAAAATAGCAACACGTGCAGTTTTACCTGCTGTTTCAGGCAATTATAAACTGCCTGAAGCAGTTTGTAAGAACTGACGCTTCCACTTTCTTGATACAAATGGTTCCTGAGACAACTTTTTCAGGTTTAAGGAACATAGACTTATGGAACTTCACAATGTTTGGCTCCTCACACAAAAGCAAGGCAGTTTTGTCCGAAGTGAACATAATCAAAACTAATCATCAGTGTGCACCTCCACAGGTGTGTGAGATTTTTAACCAATGTTCAGTTCTATGCTGTGTGACCAATAATAGTTTTGGAATTATTTTTCAAATTATTTGTCAAAAGGTTTTGCAATTGTACTGATTTAATTTGATTTGACAGTCTATATTGCACACCAAATAATTTCACATTGTGATCATCCGGATTTTTGCTTAAAGAAATGTTAGTTGAATACCCCTGTTTTAAACCTCATTCTTCTGTACAAGGATGAGAAATGAACCATAATGTTGGAAGAAATGTCATAGTTACCGTGATGATTATTTGTGCATTTTACTCATTTTATAGTCATACATTTTACACTGAGATCAAGCTCCCTCTTACTGTAAATGAATAACAACCTGTTAGTACCTCAAACTGTCTCTTGTTAGAAAGCTCATAATTTTTTTTTACTGTTTGACAACAAAAAGATTTCAGTACCTGTTTATCTGCATGTGTTTTGGTGATGGCATAAGCGAGGGGGTAGGTGCTCAGGCCTCCTTTCACATCAATGAAACTGATGCCAGCTTCCTCGTGAATGTACACATCTACCTGGTATTAAATATAATCAAATAAAACAAAATATCTCATCATGTGTGCTGTTATCTCAGCATTTTTTCACTAATAGATACCAACAAGACAATCACCTTGAAGTCTCTGACAGGCTGCATGGGTCGAGCATGGATTTGCAGCTCGTACTTGCCATGTGTGCGTTTCATCAGTTCCTCATATGTGAGTTCAAAAGTGACCTTTTTGTGAGCAGCCACAGTTACAGAGGTCTTAAATTCCTCCAGAGTCCTTCCTACAGAACTAAAGCAGAAACAATAACCATTTCACTTATTTGTATGGCTGTAGTTTGAATCTGAGCAGGGAATAAGATTAACTCTAATTATATTTTCCTATTTGCATTCGCATTAACATTATTTTAGAGAAATGAAGAAAGAAGAGAAAACACAAGAACAGACCCAACTAGTTCTGAATGACAGAAATATTTTCTTTTTCTTCTTCTTTATCCAAAGGAACACTCAGTGTATTTGTACAATACCCACAATTTAATCATTTAGTTAATACCTGACAAGTCCAGCACTTTCACCACGAGACACAGCTTCAGTGTACTGCTGCTGAGCTTGCTCCTTAGCTTTCACAACACCATCATAAACTTGGCCATCGATAAACCTGAAGAGGACCAAGAAAAGCCCTTATATAAATGCACACACTGCTGAGTATCCTGTAATTTGTTCTTCAGTGTAGAATTCTTTATTTGCAAATGTCTCTGGATGGTTACAGATTATTTTAACTTCACACACATTCGAAATTTACTGATGAAGGCATTCTTGGGAAGCCGAACATGGAATTCAATTTCCTTTGATTCGTTCATACGATTGGCCACACGGCTTGTGATGACAGTGGTGGCATAACGACTGGTCACTGTGGAGTTGATGTGAAAGCTGTAGATGTCCCAGTCATCCTGAGCAAACACAGGAGGCATGTTTCACCAAAAACAAACAAACAAAAAAAGCCTCTCTCCAGGTCTTTTTAATGTCCAAATAACATGACAGTATTGCAAGTTATAAATACACATATCTAGGAATAAATCATTTAATGGGAAAGGCCCATTTATCCTTAATCTCGCACTGACCAGCACCTTTATTAAATGCCAAGCTCTAAACATTAAAATAAGCTCATAGACCACTTTTTACCCTGATCTTAAACACATGATAAAGTAAACATGTACACACGGTCAGTATTTCTTCACTTCAAAAGACGTTACATTATCTTCTATTCTGTTCCCTTGAAGTGCTCTGTTGGTCCTTTATGTCTACTGAACTTACCTTGTTTGGCAGTGTGGAGGCCAAAGCAAAAAGGAGTCCTATGAGCGTGATTTGCACCACAGCTCTCCCCATGATGCCTCTAACCAAAATACCAGCAAAGCAGCTGAAACGCTCTTTTGAACTTAAACAAGGACACCGTTATTATGCACACAGTGTTTTTTAAAGGGCAAACTCACTCGCTTACACAAACACTGTCTCACACAAACATTCCCAGAAAACAGTAATTTACTGCTTACCCAGCACTTTATTAGACCTTTAATGTTTACATTGAGGGTCAAACCTGTGCGCTTCAGCCAAACGTGGCCAAACTTTGGTCCCACAGCTGTCTTTTTCATTCCTGATAAGCATTCTGACAAACCAAAGTGAAAGATATATGACAACAATCTAGCTTTTCACTATTGGTGAATGTGAGTAATATTATTGTCTCAGGCCAAAAATAGTTTATTTACAAGTATGAGCAGTTTTTTTTTTTTGAAACAGTAATGTGACAAGGACTGGAGAGGTCTGGGAAAACAGGAAAAAAAAAACGAGAGATGTGATGTAAATTTTGTCGAAATGGTCTTTGTGATGGGAAGTAATAAAATCTATGACAATCATAAATTTTATCACATGTCATAAAGTATTAATAATAATAATAATTCATGTTTAACTTATGTATTAGTCAGAAATTAAATGTATGGAACAATAATTTAGACTTGTGTTTTGGGCACACATTATTTTCATAACTGCTTTTACTCTTGGTTGGATGATGGATGTTTGTGTGTGTGTGTGTGTGTGTGTGTGTGTGTGTGTGTGTGTGTGTGTGTGTGTGTGTGTGTGTGAACGATATTACATAGGTAAGGCTTTATAACAACATAGAGGAGTAGTTATGGTGAAAGCTCGATAATTTATACCCCATTGAAAGTTCATCATTAATTTTATTTGGTTTTTTTATGCAAAATAAGATCACAATCAAAGTGAAGCTTAGACCCTCCCACACTCTGTGTGAGTCAGACGTCCCAGTGAGAGAGTCCAGAGAGACATCTGGATATTCAATTCAATTCAATTCAATTTTATTTATATAGCGCCAAATCACAACAAATGTCGCCTCAAGGCGCTTTATATTGTACAATAGATTGCACAATAATAAATACAGAGAAAAACCCAACAATCATATGACCCCTATGAGCAAGCACTTTGGCGACAGTGGGAAGGAAAAACCCCTTTAACAGGAAGAAACCTCCGGCAGAACCAGGCTCAGGGAGGGGCGGGGCCATCTGCTGCGACCGGTTGGAGTGAAAGAAGGAAAACAGGATAAAGACATGCTGTGGAAGAGAGACAGAGATTAATAACAGATATGATTCGATGCAGAGAGGTCTATTAACACATAGTGAGTGAGAAAGGTGACTGGAAAGGAAAAACTCAATGCATCATGGGAATCCCCGGCAGCCTACGTCTATTGCAGCATAACTAAAGGAGGATTCAGGGTCACCTGGTCCAGCCCTAACTATATGCTTTAGCAAAAAGGAAAGTTTTAAGTCTAATCTTGAAAGTAGAGATAGTGTCTGTCTCCCGAATCCAAACTGGAAGCTGGTTCCACAGAAGAGGGGCCTGAAAACTGAAGGCTCTCCCTCCTATTCTACTTTTAAATACTTTAGGAACAACAAGTAAGCCTGCAGTGCGAGAGCGAAGTGCTCTAATAGGGTGATATGGTACTACAAGGTCATTAAGATAAGATGGGGCCTGATTATTTAAGACCTTGTATGTGAGGAGCAGGATTTTGAATTCAATTCTGGATTTAACAGGAAGCCAATGAAGGGAAGCCAAAACAGGAGAAATATGCTCTCTCTTTCTAGTCCCTGTCAGTACTCGTGCTGCAGCGTTTTGGATCAGCTGAAGGCTTTTCAGGGAGGTTTTAGGACATCCTGATAATAAAGAATTACAGTAGTCCAGCCTGGAAGTAATAAATGCATGAACTAGTTTTTCAGCGTCACTCTGAGACAGGATATTTCTAATTTTAGAGATGTTGCACAAATGGAAGAAAGCGGTCTTACATATTTGTTTAATATGTGCATTGAAGGACATGTCCTGGTCAAAAATGACTCCAAGGTTCCTCACAGCATTACTGGCGGCCAAGGTAATGCCATCCAGAGTAAGAATCTGCTTAGATACCATATTTCTAAGATTTTCAGGGCCGAGTACACTAACCTCAGTTTTATCTGAATTAAGAAGCAGAAAGTTAGCGGCCATCCAGGTCTTTATGTCTTTAAGACATTTCTGCAGTTTAACTAATTGGTGTGTGTTACCTGGCTTCATGGATAGATAGAGCTGCGTGTCATCTGCATAGCAGTGAAAATTTATGCTATGTCTTCTAATGATGCTGCCTATGGGAAGCATGTACAATGTAAACAGAATTGGTCCTAGCACTGAACCCTGTGGAACACCATAATTGGCCTTAGTGGGTGAAGATGACTCTCCATTTACTTGAACAAATTGGAGTCTATTAGATAGATATGATACAAACCACTGCAGTGCAGTACCTGTAATACCTACAGCATGTTCTAATCGCTCTAATAGGATATTATGGTCAACTGCACTAAATCAGATAAAAAGTCTGAGAAATCAGACAGAAACTCTGTGTAAGGCCCAGGTGGACGATAGATAATAACAAGTAAGACTGGTTTCTGAGTTTTACAGCTGGGTTGGACAAGGCTAAGCATCAGGCTTTCAAATGAATTAAAAGTCTGTCTTGGTCTTTCGTTAATTAATAAGCTGGTGTGAAAAATTGCTGCCACACCGCCCCCTCGGCCTGTGCTTCGAGGTTTCTGGTAGTTAGAATGACTCGGGGGTGTTGATTCATTTAAACTAACATAATCATCCTGCTGCAACCAGGTTTCTGTAAGGCAGAGTAAATCGATTTGTTGATCAATTATTAAGTCATGTACTAACAGAGACTTGGAGGAGAGAGACCTAATATTTAATAATCCACATTTCACTGTTTTACTCTTTGGTTCAGATGTGGATTCTGTATTGTTCTTTCTTTGTGATTTTTTATGTTTAAGTTGTTTATTGCTGGTTTTTAGTTTGTTTTTTGTCTGTCTGGGAGCTGACACAGTCTCAATGGAGATGGGTTTTTGGGGGGGTAGCAGGAGGAGAGAAGCTGCAGAGAGGCGTGTAAGACTGCAACTCTGTTTCCTGGTCCCAACTCTGGATAGTCATATTTTGGGGAGTTTAATAAATTGGTCCATATTTCTAGAAATGAGAGCTGCTCCATCCAAAGTGGGATGGATGCCGTCTCTCCTAACAAGACCAGGTTTCCTCCAGAAGGTTTGCCAATTATCTATGAAGCCCACATCGTTTCTGGGACACCACTCAGACAGCCAGCAATTTAAGGAGAACATGCGGCTAAACATGTCACTCCTGGTCTGATTGGGGAGGGACCAGAGAAAACTACAGAGTCCGACATTGTTTTGGCAAAGTTACACACCGATTCAATATTGATTTTAGTGACCTCCGATTGGCGTAACGGGTGTCATTACTGCCGACGTGAATTATGATCTTACTGTATTTACGTTTACCCTTAGCCAGCAGTTTTAAATTTCCTTCAGTGTCGCCTGCTCTGGCCCCTGGAAGACAATTGACTATGGTTGCCGGTGTCTCTAGCTTCACGTCTGAGAACAGAATCACCAATTACCAGAGTTTGACCCCGGCGGGTGTGTCGCCGAGTGGGAAAAACAGTTAGACACATGAACAGGTTGGTGGTGTACCTGGGGCTTCTGTTTAGGACTATGCTTCCTCTCCTCACCGTCACCCAGCCGCCTCTTTCCCCAGCTGCTTGGGGTCTGCCGGGGAACAGCTAGCGGGGCCTCACGCTATCTTCGGCTGCACCAGCTACAGGGGCCTGGCTAGCTACGGGTGAATGAAGGGTGCGGCCGAGTCTCCAATTCAGTAATCCTGGCCTCCAGAGCTGCAAATATGCTACATTTGTTACAGGTATCATTACTGCTAAAGGAGGCCGAGGAGTAACTAAACATCTGACACAATGAGCAGGAAAGTGCAGGAGGGACAGGTGAAGTAGCCATGGTGCTAACGAGTCGGCTACGAGCTAAGCTAAGCTAGCAGTAAAGAGACAGTGAGTGAATACTTTGGCTATAAATTAGGTAGTGAGTACACAGAAAGGGTGATTCAGATGAAGCACGTTAAGATTATACTATTAAAAAGGGATGTATCAAAAGATTTAAATTAAATTGCTAAGCAGAAAAGCTACTCAGAAATACCGCTGTGTTTGAGCAGGAACAGGAAGTGATACTCTACCACAAAGCGAGCGAACACCAAGTGACCTTCACACCAAGGATATTCACACAATGGTCACTCAGCAGCTAATGAGAAGCCCTGAGGGTTCAAGCCGCAACCTGGAGCTCCTCCTTAAAGCATCAATAGTAAGTAAGGATGGCCCTCACCTCAAACTCCACCAGTGAGAAAACTGATAACTTATTCTGTAGATGATCATTGAGTAACAGCTGTTGGGGGGTTATGACACCCTGTCACCTGAAGCCATAGGTCAGAGAGAGAAACCAGGTTCTTGCTTGCTTGACATTTACGTATTGGAAATAGCCTTATGTGTCAAACCAGCGAGCTGGAGCTCCTCCCTGAAGCACCAATAAAGTAATTCAAAGAGAGGGTGGCCTTAATCTCTGCTAATGAGAAGAGCAGCAAGGCAGGCTTTTACCAGATCAATAAAAAAAAATTGTCAACATCACAACCTAGTTTCAAGGGGAGGAGAGAGTGCAAATAAATAACAAATTACTTTAACACTAAAATTTAACTGAGAAATCAGCTACGAAGAATGAGAACTTTTCACCACTGTGGGCATGAGGCCCTGCAGCCTTTCGCTGCTCAGCCCAACACAAACAACAGGGCATCTACACCAGAGAAGCTTTGGATATATGTTTGCAGAGTCCATAAACCAGCTGAAGAAACTCTGGAAGAACAATGGGCTTTAAATTCTGTCCCAGAACTGAACCTCTACCAGTTTAAAGTCATGAACTTTTTAAACTGCTAACAATCAGAGTCACTTTGACAGCCTCTGACTGGGCAGTATTGACTTTGACTGTCACCCCCAAGATTAATACAAGCCTGAGAGAGATGCATCAATAAGGAGAGGCCCAGACCAGAGATCAGCAGACAGATAAAAAAAAAGACATCATCAAAAACTGTCAGTACCAGGCTCTAATCCAGAGTCCAAACATCTTCTATCAGTGTCTTTGGAAAAAGTAAGGGTTACTTTTTGGTTTCTTTGGTTATTTTTCCTCTTAAAATAAAAAGACAAAGCTGCTGTTCAGGCAGTATCCCCACTCTGGGCAGGTTGGCGTGAGGTCTATCAATAAATAGCCATGCGGTTCTTTGGTGGCGTCTTCTGTCAATGGAAAATTGTACTTAGTAGTCAGTATAAGCTTTTAATGATATAAGTTTGCATATGATAGAATACTGTATGATGACCTTTTGATGACTTAGACTGTTGTCCACTACAGGACTGTTTTATAAATTCTTTCTCACAGCTGAATAAGCTGTTATTATTTCACTCCTGCCAGGAAGAGGAAGAGCTGGACACTCTTATCTGACGCTCCCTAACAAGAAGAGAGCCTGCGTCCTTCTGAATCTCACAACACACACGCCTACACCTAAACCACTCTTATCTTCACTCCCTACGCACTAACTTTCCTCTGCCTATGAATAGACGTATTCACTGTTGTATTATTTTTGCATATAAATAAAGACAAGTGCAAGAACAGAGCGCTGATCACAGGGCCCCCACTCTGTTGTGAGCGTTCTGTGACCGCCCTTGCAAGTAAAGATCAACAGTGTGTGTCTCTTCACTCTTAGACTCTCGGCTGAAGAAGTTTCATTTAGAATAAATCTCTTGACATCTTCAAAACTCTCCAAGAAGAAATGTTGGAGTCCAGGAAATGTTTAACAAGCTAATGTATTAATCTGTAATTTATCATGGATGTTTTGAATAACAGCACGTAAGTACTGTTCATTCTGATGGTTCTACTGTGTTTACCTTGCAAAAACACATTATGAGTCAGTATCGTGACACTAATGTTTTTATGGTGTCTGTAATGTGTAAAAATACAGACCACCTATTAAGGTTTGACAAATGACATTGTCCAAAAAACTAAAATGATTCTGGTGAGAGGGAAACAAACTTTCATCTTCAAAAAAATTAGGCAAGCCTTTAATGAATTTAATCCTGGCCATGCTGGCCATGAAACATGAACATGAAGAAACCATAGATGACCTGGAAAGTGCTGGAGTCCTTGTTAGCATTGGACATGCTCTTACCATTTATTTGGTCACATGTACTCATTGGACTTACCCAACCGATTTTAAGTAAACATTTGTGGTTGAAAAAAATCTGGAACATTCCTGGATGTGATCTGGCCTTAACAAAGGCTCAAAAATGCTAAAAGAAAACAGGGAACAGACAAGATATGGGAAGTAGACTGTGGAGGATTAAAGACCGTCTCTGAACCTTGTCATACAAACGACCAGTGAGAATATCATGCAGGGATGAGTCCAGAATAAACAGGACAAGAGGTCAGTATCAGCAAATCTTTATACACTTTTATGACTAAAAAGGGTTTGCAATAAAATGTGACTATCACAGTGAAAGGCCACTAACGACTAACAGAGTACCTTTAATGGTGCAACCTGCCAGCAATGTAGCATCACCTGATAACTCAGTCTAGCTAGCAGGAAAATTATAGGTGCTTTTCTTTAACCAAATCTACTCCAAATAAATACCAAATAAATATGATCCCAAGTGTTTTCCTAAGGAAATAATTGGTACCAAATTGCTGTGAGATGTTTGCACATTTCCCAATTAATATTGCACCAGTCCCAGTTGACATAAAGACAAAGCCAAGGAAAAAAGAATCTGTTTAAAATCCGGCCCTACTCTAAAACAAACTAGAGACAAGAAAAACAGTGGTATAATCACATGTGCAGCCTGTCCTCCAACTGACTATGTTTGCAGTGCAACTTGATTAATCATTTTGTCCTTTTAATCATTACTTGAATCGTACTGAAGGGCAGTATTATTGCAAAGTGCTTGAATGACAACCCGATCTACTCAGCAAACTCTTAAAAATGTTGTAACTAGAGGTGGCACGATACCACTTTTTAATGTCCGATACCGATTCCGATATCATAAATTTGGATATCTGCCGATACCGATATGAATCCGATATAGCGTATTTTGTAATCAATAAAACAGGTTTTTTTATAAATATCTTGCTGCATTTTGTATGAGTTCATACTCAAGTTTTAAAAAACAAGAGACTGAAGCTATTCTGTTATACCTGTATGCAAAAAATACACTCCACCCAAAATATTTTATAGTTCAGCAACACTGATCAATCTAATAAATTTAAACCTACACCATCCTCCCTATTCTGGTATTTTAACCCTTTAAAGCCGGTTGGAGCGGGCACGCTCCGTTTTGCGTAACTATTTTTAAATCCCCGTAGAACCGGAACCACGTAAGCTAGGGCAATAATTTTTTTTTCATATGAAACCAAAGTGGGCGATAAACAAACAAGAAAGACTGGACTTGCGGAAGAAAAGCCGATCGGCTGATCATTGATCAGTTTCATGTTTGAAGTAATAACAGGAGAGGAAGGGGGAGTGAATGAGAGAAGTAGATGCAACTGCGCAGCAAAGACAGAATAACTCCAGCTTTGTGTCTATTTTTTAATTCTAGCTGAAGTACGGGACAAATTGCTTTTCACCTCAATATGGAACTCCGATGGCCAGTCCAGCTGTGGCCACCCTCAAGGCTCTATATATATATGTGTTATGAGAGTGTGAGTAATGTGGATGTTGTGAGATTATTCTGTTATCATATGTTACCTTATATCTGTAATCAAAGCAGTTGAATTATGATACTGCTGTAGATCATATTATACCCCTTAGTATAGAGTGTGTGATCAGTATGTAGTTTTAGTTTGCATTATACTTCTGACTTAAAAGAGTGTGAAAATCATTAGATCTATTTGATTGACCTGTATTATTCGACACTGTTGAATGTGTTACACTGTTTCTTGACATTTCATACTGCTGAATCATGAAGAGAATGTTGTGTGCAGGAGACCTTGTGTCTAGAATAGAAGAGAAAGACCACATTCCATACCCCCACCTTTACGGAGAGTAGAAAACAAGGAGCCGAGGTCATAACTTAGGCGCCGAAGAGAGAAAACATGTGAATGTTTTAGGCTTTTACGACTAGGTGGGCCACTAGGGGCTATAAAGGCTGAGTAACCCGTCACCATTTTGAGACTTGCTGTGACCCTCTGCAGGCAGGTCTCCCCATCATGATGGTTCTTATGCTCTTAAAGGTTGAATTGTATGGAAATAAAATATTGTTGATTGAGCATTTATACACCGAGTATTGTCCTTCCTTCAGCCCAAAGATTAAAAGAATTGGGAGATTTTAACAACTTGGTGCCGTGACCCGGATCTTTGGCGTGCTGAGGAGGGGCAGATTTGGCCTGTGGTGAGATCGTGGGGCGAGGCGAACAGAGGACCGGTCCAAACAGAAAGGTAAGCACAGCCTGTTGTATTATAAATACCAAATGTGCATATTGGGCTTTCCAAATTAATCTGTTCGCTGAGTTACACGTATTTTCACATTAAATTTGTCGGTGTCTGGTTTTTGGCATGAGATACTAACAACATAAGTTGAGGCTGAATTCCAGTGTGTTAGATAAACTGCTTCTACCAAGAAACTAATAATACACTACGTTGAGCTAGTTGCAGCCCACTTTACCTTCCACATTTAACTTTGTCTAAGACTGGCTTCTGTAGCAATAATACATTAGAATCTTTTGGAGACGCGCCATAAGTCCAGTACATTGAATAGAGGTTTTGAAGTTGGTTTATGGTGTCGGTTAAGCCCTCGTTGATGCGCCATAAAATTAGTATAAAATTAAGGTTAAGCAGATGCTGGCTTACGGTGTCGGTTAAGCGCCAGTAACGCGTAATGCGTAACGCGTCCGTAGGTTTTGGTTTATGATGCGGCCGTGTTCTGGTGATGCGGTCGTAAGTGCAGCATGAGTGGTAGCTGGTTTCAGCACATTGAATAGAGGTTAGACGGTGGTTTATGGTGTCGGTTAAGCCTCGAGGGCTGCGGTCATAAAATTATAAGTAAAATATTTACTTCACCCCGATTAAAGGTAAAGCAGACGCTGGTTTATGGTGTCGGTTTTGAGCCTCGGGGACGTAGGCATCACTTCTGTTTATGATGCGATTTTGCCCCGTGGTGGCGGCCATAAGCGCAGTGAAAGGGGTACATGGTCTATGGTGCGGTTGTGCTTCGGAAGAGTTCTAACAGTTGAGCTTAGAGGTTTCTGTGTAAATTTCCGCTTATGAAAAGCGCTCTCTGTGAGTCTCACTGCTGGTGAAACGCGCTGTGTGTGTGAGGCGCGCTCTGGGTGCTGTTCTGTGTGTGTGAGGCGCGCTCTGGGTGTTGTTCTGTGTGTGTGAGGCGCGCTCTGTGTGTGAAGCGTGAACACAGTGACAGTGACGGTTGATGTGTGAATTAGTGATGCGCGAATCATGAACGAATCGTTCAATACTCGAGAATCACTTTACTGACTCGTGAATCATGATTCACAAGCGCAACTGACTCACTGACTCATCCCTGTTGCTGTTAGCAAACTAATTTCATTAGTAGAAATATATCTAACTTATAATTCAAATTGTGAAGAAAAACACAACATCCAGTATCTTAACAAAAAAACATTTCTGCTCTGAACTGGAAGAAAAACCCTGAGTAGAAGCTCACATCAAGACAATAGCTCCTCGGTTCACAGTAGCATCGCTCTGCTAACATGCTAACAGCACATTTGAGCTACTCACCCCTCCTTTCCTGCGCTGAATCGTAGAGCTAGCGAATCACTCATGACTCGCTAACCCCTCCCTCCTGTGCTGAATCATAGAGCTAGCGAATCACTCATGACTCGCTAACCCCTCCCTCCTGTGCTGAATCATAGAGCTAGCGAATCACTCATGACTCGCTAACCCCTCCCTCCTGTGCTGAATCATAGAGCTAGCGAATCACTCATGACTCGCTAACCCCTCCCTCCTGTGCTGAATCATAGAGCGAGCGAATCACTCATGACTCGCTCACCCCTCCCTCCTGTGCTGAATCATAGAGCGAACGAATCACTCACTCACTCACCCCTCCCTCCTGGCTCGCAGCTACTTCTTCTTCTTCTTGGTTGGCAACCAATGTTATAAGACTACCGCCCCTGGCTCACAGCTCAGTGGACATTTAGATGAGAAAATATATATTTGACACATGTAAGGAAAATACTAATAAAATAAAAATAAACAAAAGAAATGTTCCCTTTAGAAATTCTTTTGCTCTTTTTTGCTATATAAAATAGTTGTTTTCTTTAAGAATCACTCATCTTAGCAGTAGGATTTACATTAAAAGAGAAACAAATTAAGTTTGAGTGAAAATGTACATTTTTTGCACTCTCTGGTCAACTGACTCAGTGACTCAAATGACTCAAAAAACCCGATTCACTTTGGTGAGTGACTCATTAAAACTCGATTCAGTAAAAAGAATCAAATTTACCATCACTAGTGTGAATAGGAGGACATTAGTGCGAAGAGAATGCTTTAAGATCAAAGGTTGACGCCTAGTGGACCTGTGGAAATTAAGTTTGTCCTGGGGTTGGCTCCCCCACCGTGTGTTGGACGCGACGCACGGACCAGCGGCGTCTGGAGGTCCAGGTTTATCACCTGAGAACTCAGGGCCCTCAAACGATAACAGAGTAACACTGGAACCGCTGTGTAGTCACGGGTTCACATTTACTCTGGAATAGAACAAGAGAATGCTTTCACATCTAAGGTTGAGTTCTATCATAGGTGAAATATAAAAAGGTTGAATTCCTCGTTTCAGTGGTTGAAATTGTTGTGTGCCTGTCCCCTGACGAGTGTGAAATTAAATAAAGAGGGAATTTGGAGCCACATAGAGATAGACGGGCATAATTGGGTGTATTACTCTGTGGTGTAATAAAAAAAAAAAAAAAGAGAGAGACAGTAAGAGGTGTGTAGTGGAGAATTATTGAGGAGTAGAGAGAGGAATATGTTGGGAGACTGACGTGCAGTTTGCGCTGTCAAGGTGGGCGTGTTGCCTGCTTATCTGTTTAACAATGATGACAATGATATTAAATAAATCTCTTAGTGTGTTAATACAGGTGGCTACGGACCTGGACCAACTGCCCCCACAAGCACAGCAGCCGAAGCAAAATTATAGTAATGGGAACCACACCCAGCACGAATCAGCAGCTGTGAAACAGACAGCAGCGAGGAGAGAATTAGAGGAGAAATTAAGAGAAGTTTTAACACAAAATTGGGGCCAACAAACTTGTGGAGGTTGGGAAGGCGTCCGGAGCATCACAACAAAAGGTGAAACAAAAACACACACGAGCAGAGAAATGTGAGAGAAAGGCTCCTTGTAAGGTAACGCCTAGTTTGAGAAAAAGTTAAAATTAACCTGCCTATAAATGTACACACATGCAATGAAAAAACAGCTTACACTCATGAACATGTGAAGATTTTCCAGCAAGGTTAAAGCAGCAAAAATTAACATACTTCTGTTGTTAAATGATGAAGTTTATTCATTACTAACAAATAAACCCTCTGGGTTGCAGGACAACAATTTAGCTTCAAAGAAAAAGAAAATAAAGAGACTGGTATGACCAACTAGTGATGAAACAACAAATTTAGTGGTTAACAGTCAAACTGTGAGATGTTTTCTGATGATTGAACAACACAAGTGATTACTGACGGAAAGAAAATTCTCTTTTGTGAGTTTAAACATGATCTTAAGAATTTGAACATGTGCATGTTGTCCTGTCAACTTGGTGGGTTATGAGTTGATTATATCGTGAGAAAAAAAAAAAAAAAAAAAGGGAGAGAAGGCTGACACAGGGCCTGGCCCGGTGTTTCTCCCCCCTCTTTGTAACACAGCCAATACAACATCATTTTCCTGTTCGTACACTTCTGTTTGTTTTTGGTTTGTTTTGTTTTTGTTTTTTGTTTTTTCTCTTTATGTTTAATTACAGGCTGCTTTGCCGGCCCTGAAAGCCGAGGCTGACCTGGACTCCTGCTCTCCCCTCTACGTGACCCTGACCAAATGCTGCAACAGCTGGACCCACAACAACAACCTGAAAATGTCAACAGTGCTGCAGGAATGCGATCTCATGCAGCAGAGACGGAGAGCACTAAACCTAAGGCCCGCTTCACTACACGGGGGAAAATTCTCAGACAGCTTCAAGCTGACAGAGCTGTGACGAGACGCCCGCCAAGCCCGAATGAAAAGTGAGGCCGAGCAAAGGAATGCTGACCTTAACAACTCTGCATTAACACTGTGCAGGACAGTGACGGACCAACATGCATGATCGGGCAGCAGAGAAAAGGGCGTGACCGAGACCGAAGGACCAGCTGAGGTCAAAAGGCACCTCAGAATGGACAAAAACACAGAGGAAGATGCAGGTTTCACCTGCAGTGAGTATGGACTGGAGAAAGGACTGCCCCAATTGGGGTCAGAACCAGGATGGACAGAACTTTGAGCAGCAGCAGCAGCAATGGTGGCAAACAGACTGAAAAGGAGGAGGGCAGGACCCCAGGGCATGCTTCAGGCTGTGGTTTACCCAAGACACCAGAACAGGAAAGTGATGAACACAAACACACACGTCTACATACACTGACTCAGAATGAAGAGAAATACACATACAAACACATACACTGATTGCTTCAGTGAAAAATCACATACACACACATTGAAATGCTGATTCACTGAGAAGTGATCCACACACATACACATACACATACACATGCACACGCTTGTGCAACGAAGAGTGATGTGCACACACACACACACACACGCTGATGCAGTGAAGAATGCTTTGCTAACAAATGCTTATGCTGATATGCAAAATGCTGCAGACAAATATCCCAATACATCATTTTTATGAGGAGCCATTGATTACCATTGATTACTTAAAATGTGTTTTATGTCACCCAGAGGACATTTATGTAGATTTTAGGGGTAAGGTCTGAAACAGTTGGGTTATGAAAACAATGTCTGTGCGTGATATCTGTTTATGGCTCAAGGCCTTGACTGAATTCTTTGCTGTGCTTCACACAGCCCTGATGAGGAACAGTGGCACAGAGTGAAAATGATGAATTAATAGTGTAAGTTTTAGGTCGGAGTAGTGCATTTTCTGTGATTGAAATTTAATTCAAGGAGGAACAAAAGGTGTCACGGCACCTGAGGTTCTCATTCCCACACAATATTGTCCCGGCAGGAAGCAAAACGTTCCTGTGAATTTCTGGTTGATTTTTTGGTTTTGCTTAGCGCTAGCTTGATTTTATCAGTGAGCTTTGGCTTGTGTTCTTTCTCGTAAGCGAGAGAGGGATAGTTTTATGCTTGGACATGTCTGCAACGGGCCCTAGTTTGTGTTATTTTTATTAGTATTTTGTTGGTTACGTCTGTTTTCGTTTTTGTTACAGTGCACTGAAGAAAAAAACATCTGAGAGGTGTGATCCACCGGTGGTGATATTTTGTGAGTTCATGATTTAACAATCAGCTCTTTAAACCAGGCCTGAAAGATTGAGATTTAAAGCGCTATAAAATATTATTACTGTAAACAGTTGCAAAGTGTGCTTCTCCATGATTGTAATTGGCTTGGGAGAAATTCACTTATATGGGACACTGATTGCGTGGTAAGTCCTGAGTCTAACAGGATTGCAGCGAGTCAATCCAGTCCAAAAAACAAGGAATAGTTTCCTTTAAAATGATGACATCATCTTGCTGGTGATGGATGCTCGAATAGGTCGCGCGTGAGACTCCATTATCAGCAACATCTGGTATGAATGGGTGTGAATGGATGCATGTGACTGGACGGTGATGGACGGACTAAAAGTTTTGACTGACTTGATACTGAGACAATGACTGCACCAACTTTAGGATTAGTAAATGCCAACGAACAATTCACCTAGCCGGCAAGAGAAGGGTGGATGCTTCGCTTTGTTTTGTTTTGTTTTTGCAGGAGCAGGAGGATAAGAGAGACTGGAGGAGGAGACGGTAGCTTCACATGAGAGTGTGGAACTGCAGACTTAACCCTTTGGTTGCTAATGCTAATTTTGAGGTCTGAGATATGATGTCACTAACCTTTTTAATTTTCTAGCTCCGGTGAATTGACACATGGGAGTGTGTCAAAAAGGGGGGAGTGGAAGTTGAGTTTGAACATCAAGCAATGGTTATATAAAAATTTTTATGACTTTATTTGTGTGTTTAATAATTTAGGTATGGTAAAACTTAAGCTTATAGTGTTAGAATAAAAATGGTTAATTTGTTTTTGAATCACTAGAAGAACAACGGATAACAACATTAGATTATCAAGGCTAGGGAGAGAGGTGTTTTGATTTTCTGCCTTACAGAGAGAGGAACAGACACCAGACGAGGTCACGGAGATACGAGGACCCTTCACAGCAGAGACAGATGTAGGGACTGCCGAGACAGCAACTGGGGTCAAGTGTCATGGCGTTTGGGCTCCTCGAGAAGATGGATCCCATAAACACAGCAATAACCATGAAGGGGTTGGCCAAAATCTAGGAACACCAGACCAACGAGGTTCGAGAGGCTCTTGGCAAAAAGGGGGACACGGCGGTGACCCCAAAATACACAGATCTTTGTTTGGAATCGGGGCAGAATAATCCCCTGATCTGTGCAACGACTAAAGGCTGGTCTAACCCCGGAGGTCGAAGAAAGAAGCTGAGAATCACCCAACTGGAAGATAGTGGTAGCTGCAGCAATAAAATAAAGGTTAAAAGCTCCTGAGACAGAGGTTCTAGTCTGAGTATATTTGAAAGGTATAAGGTGGCATCAAAATGGGGGTGGAAAACTGGAGCACCAAAATAAAGCTGTGGGAGAACTGGGAGTGATGGGAGTGTCATCTGTAACTGCTGTTATTGTTGTAAATCTAATTTTTCTTGCATCTGAACTGCGTAAACACAAGAGGTCATCCCACATATGGTCCACCCGTTAAAGGGGGACAGAGGGCCTCAGGACAAGGA
Source organism: Oreochromis aureus (assembly GCF_013358895.1). Taxonomy (NCBI): domain Eukaryota; kingdom Metazoa; phylum Chordata; class Actinopteri; order Cichliformes; family Cichlidae; genus Oreochromis; species Oreochromis aureus. The sequence goes on along the minus strand of NC_052946.1, from coordinate 21,020,399 downwards.
AGAACTGGACCTTGTAACGCTGGAGTGTATGTTATAAGTGATCTCTTAAACAAAGAGATCAAAAGGGGGAATTGTGTGATTATTCTGTTATCATATGTTACCTTATATCTGTAATCAAAGCAGTTGAATTATGATACTGCTGTAGATCATATTATACCCCTTAGTATAGAGTGTGTGATCAGTATGTAGTTTTAGTTTGCATTATACTTCTGACTTAAAAGAGTGTGAAAATCATTAGATCTATTTGATTGACCTGTATTATTCGACACTGTTGAATGTGTTACACTGTTTCTTGACATTTCATACTGCTGAATCATGAAGAGAATGTTGTGTGCAGGAGACCTTGTGTCTAGAATAGAAGAGAAAGACCACATTCCATACCCCCACCTTTACGGAGAGCAGAAAAACAAGGAGCCGAGGTCATAACTTAGGCGCGTGAAGAGAGAAAACATGTGAATGTTTAGGCTTTTACGACTAGGTGGGGGCCACTAGGGGCTATAAAGGCTGAGTAACGCGTCACCATTTTGAGACTTGCTGTGACCCTCTGCAGGCAGGTCTCCCCATCATGATGGTTCTTATGCTCTTAAAGGTTGAATTGTATGGAAATAAAATATTGTTGATTGAGCATTTATACACCGAGTATTGTCCTTCCTTCAGCCCAAAGATTAAAAAATTGGGAGATTTTAACAATGTCTAAGTTGTGGAATAAAATTGAGGCACAGGTGGCCAGAAGGGGACGGGGGGGATGCCTCCCTGCACCCTGGTGACACACCTGCACCCCAAGGCCCTACCTGTGTGGGTGGGTGTGGTGGAGCGGGAAGAGGAGGCAGCCGGGGATGGGAGGAAAGAAGAAGGAGGGGCAAGATGCCTCCTCCCTAGGGCCAGCTCCCCGCTGACCCCAGTAGGCACCCCGTCCTCTGGTACCCACCAAGGCAAGGGAGCCCAGGCCCATCCAGACCGGGCCTACGGCAGCAGCACCGCCAAGCCCCACAGGACCCGGGCAGCCCACCCGACCCCACCGCAGAGGAAACTGTACCCACCCTAACATTCAATCATCTCCGAGACTACACAAGACAATAGACACCCAGGTTAAGTTTATTCTCCACCTCCTATGTCTCTCCCCACCTGCAGAGTGGACTCCTGCAAGGATGGAACAACCTCCCTGCCAGTTGAAGAGTCCCCCGGTTGGGCCGATGCACCAGAGGCCCCCTGCGCCAGGGCTGAGCCCCCGTGCACCCACCCGCCCACAACCTCGGCGACACACCGACGAGGACCGAAGCCCCCAAGGCCCAGCCAGAGCCCCAGCATGGAGGCGAAGCACCCCCGAACCCCAAGCCCTCAGCCGGAAAAGGGTGGAGTGCCCACTCCGGGTCGGGATGAGTTCCTGCCCCAAGTGGAGGAGTTCAAGTATCTCGGGGTCTTGTTCGCGAGTGATGGGAGAAGGGAGCCGGAGATCGACAGACGGATTGGTGCTGCGGCTGCAGTGATGTGGACGCTGCACCGGTCCGTCGTGGTGAAGAGGGAGCTGAGTGTAAAAGCGAAGCTCTCAATTTACCGAGTCGATCCACGTCCCTACCCTCACCTATGGCCACGAGCTGTGGGTAGTGACCGAAAGAACGAGATCGCGGATACAAGCGGCAGAAATGGGCTTCCTCCGAAGGGTGGCTGGCCTCTCCCTTAGAGATAGGGTGAGAGGTTCGGCCATCCGGGAGGGGCTCAGAGTAGAGCCGCTGCTCCTCCACATCGAAAGGAGCCAGTTGAGGTGGTTCGGGCATCTGACAAGGATGCCTCCTGGGCGCCTCCTGGGTGAGGTGTTCTGGGCATGTCCCACCGGGAGGAGGCCCCGGGGCAGACCCAGGACACGCTGGAGAGATTATATCTCTCGGCTGGCCTGGGAACGCCTTGGTATTCCCCCGGATAAGCTGGAGGAGGTGGCTGGGGAGAGGGAAGTCTGGGCTTCTCTGCTTAGGCTGCTGCCCCCGCGACCCGGCCTCGGATAAAGCGGATGAAGATGGATGGATGGATGGATGGATTTAGCCAAGTCTCACAAAATACTCCATACAAAAAAGTGTACAATTAAAATTATGGACGGCCCCCAAACGGCCCTTTTAAGGTTTCATATGTTTTGCAATATATATAACTGACATCAGAGATGTACATAATGATCGCCTCATGTAAATCCTGGGAAAAGAACTGAATAAGGGCGCACGTCTGTAAACAATACTGTGAGAACATACGTTTTGACCATTATACTGCAAAATCATCTGCCAACTGTCGAGGGATCCTGTCCAGCAGTTTGATATGTCACTGTCTGTCCATCTCGTACAGTGACCCTCTGTGATTCAGCGTCAACCTCAACATGCTGGTGAGTTTTGAGGTGAATAAAAATTTTACTGAAACCTCCGTTTGCAATTGAATCTAGCTCACCATTAACAGACAGGTCTAGAACAAAAGAGAAATGCTGCTCTTTAACCACTATAAAAACTGGGGGAGAAATATAAAAATGCTCATGAGAAAGACTACTACTGACCTCTGCTGGGGTGGTGAAATAGTTTAAGGATTATAGCTCCACTGAAGTCAAAGCAGAGTGGAACAGTCTGATTCCCAGTTGAGTTGAGCAAAAACCTGTGGAGAAGAGGAGCTAGAGGTATAGAGACACAAAGTTAGACTCTGGAATCTGAAAATAATCTGAAAATAAAGAGCTGTGCAATCAACAACTCTTTTCATGCATTGGGCATTTTTGAAATTTTTTTCAGAGTTTTGGAAAAGTAAAAATGAAACACTTTAATTTTACATACTTTGTCTATTTCACAATTCTGAAAATGAATCTATTTTTTATATTTAAAGAAAAAAATTATTTTCCCATGCAGTCATAGAATGTTAGAAAACTTGCCTTAAGTTAAGAAAGTGTCATGGTGATATTGATTTTTTTTTTTTAAATTTTCGCCTATAAATGAAAGTTTTCCAATAAAAGTGTAAGATACTTTAGAAAATGCATAGCACTAAAGACCATTTTATCCAAAAATTATTTTTTCCCCTTTTCTTTTTTTGGAGGAATTTCTTTCCAAAGTCCCCTCCTTAAAATCTTTGATTTTCTTGAAACAAACAAAGTATTCCATCAATGCAATACAGTACCTGCATAGTAACAGGACACGATGTAATGATGGGACCTAATCTTAGGATCGAAATCAGCAGCTGTAAAAACATTTACACAAATCTAATTACATAAAGTTAATATTGCAAAGCTGCAGAGTATATCATAATAAATAAGGATAATTAATTCATTTATAATTGAGTTTAACTGATGCTCATATTAACATCCATGCTCTGACACTAAAGTTCTAAACTAAATCTTTAAACAGCTCACACACACACACACACACACACACACACACACACACACACACACACACACACACACACACACACACACAACTTTAGTGGTGTCTCCCATGGGGATTTGTAATCCATATACAGCAGGTGTTCCTGTACACCAACCTGGCCACTAGGTTGTACCTCCCAGTTTAAGTTGTCTCAGCTTGCATCTTACATCCTGCTTCTGTCTGACTCACATCTATTTGACTCAATCTGTTTCATACTCCCTTTCTTTCATTCACAGAACATCTCTGAACTGCAAGCGTTCATCCTCAGCTGAACTGGAGAATGTTGTTGTATTGGTTTGATTTGCTCACCAGAAAGCGCAAAACTCAGCTGACCAGTATTAGGAGTAAGGTATTCTGACATCACATCACATCTCTGTGATGTTTCACCTTCCTTGGGTTTATGAAGCACATCTGTGTTCTCTCCTGGAGGCTTTGTGACCACCATAGATGTGAGAGGAGTCACAAAGCTGTACTTCAGTGACAGCTCCATAGCTTCCTTCTTCACTTTCTTTTTCTCAGGTCCAGATAATTGAAGCCTGTGTGACAAAGTATAAAATGGTGTTGTATGTAACTTCACACATTACAGGTGTTAAGCTAAATCCATGTCCTAAAATATGCATCTTAGAGACTTTCTTCACAGAAAGTCAATTCACCAAAAACACACAATCTATTGTTTGTTACAGGGAAAATAAAGTCTAACCAAATCATGGAGATCCATTACCAGACCATAGACAGCCTGGCTGCCTATGTTGTCCAAATCCTTAGCTCCTGGGACATGTACTTTTATGATTAAGTGTAAAAACTCTGCCTTTAAAAAGATGTGAAAAAAAGTTGTTTTTGAAATTTAGGGAGATGAACAAACATAATTGTACTAATATAATTTTATATGGGAGATGTTTAATAGAAAGGTAAGAAATGGAGATGTTGATGTTAAACTACCCAACAATGAAGAGAACACAGTTTATTACTGCAGCCATATTATCTGATGTCCCTTTAACAGACTTCTACTTGGAATTTTGGGACTAAATTTCAACCTGTTGCCCTGATCTAACAAACTTAAAACATTTACTGTTACTGCAGTTCACCTGTCCTTTTGATACCTTGTACATTCAAATTGTATTCTATACATTCAAGTTTTAGTCTATATGTTTGAGTTTAATTCTATATATTCAGACACCCAATCAATATATCCAGACTTTTGTTATAATATATATATACATATATGTACAATACATATATACAAATACATATCTGTATGTATGTGTATATATATCAGTGTGTGAAGAGTGGGAGAAGAGGGTTGCATTGACAATCCAACACAATGGGCAGCACATTGAACACATTTTATAAGTGGTCAGAAACTTGTAAATAACTCATGAAAGAATAAAGTTACGTTGAAACCAAGCACACCATTGTTTTTCTTTTGACATTACCAATAAGTTTGATGTGTCACATGGCCCTCTTCCTATTGAAAAAACAAAAGTTGTATCCAAGATGGCCGACTTCTAAATGGCCACCATGGTCACCACCATCTTGAGGAGTTGCCCCCACACATATACTAATGTGCCACAAACAGGACTTTAATATCACCAAGCATTCCCATTTTATTACGGTGTATCCACATAAATGGCCCACCCTGTATATGTAAATAATTTCAAGTACAGTCAAATGTCAAATCATATATATAGATATAGATATAGATTTATCTATAGATATATATATATATGTATGTATGCATGCGATCTAACCCAAGGCATAAAATGTACCTTTACTCTGGCTTCTTGAAGGCTTTCTGACATTAATAGGAGTCAAGTTCTTGTGCTGCTGGAAACAGACGTTATGACGGTTTAGATGTTAATAATGAATATTAATAATAATTCAGTGTTTCAGAGTTTAATGGCCCATGTACATTTTCATTGGCTTGTTAAAAAAGCTTTTATTTATATATGTTAAAAATATTAATGCAGTTTAACCTCTTAGGACCTGGCGTCCACATATGGGGACATCACATTTTGGGTTGTCCAGACCACAATACTAAATTTTGCTCTTTCAAATGGCTTTCCAATGAGTCATATTGCTCTAAGGGGCACAATTGTTGTTTCTCATTTTGAGTTTTGCACATCATTACTCAATTGTGACTTTATAGTGTTGTTACAGTAAACTAGGGGACTCAAGCGTGGGACTCTGTTGCTTGAAGAAAGAACAAGAAATTTATTTACAAACACCAGGTGATATGTAAAACAGTGAATAAGGTGCAATGCACAATTTCATTTATTTTATTTCATTTATTTATTTGTTTCACATGGTTAAACAGTATTTCATTTCCTAAATTTTGATAGAACAGTGGCAGTATAATATCCTCGTAAGTGGATATCGGGCCCTTGTCTCGACCAAAACAACCCAAAATGTGATGTCCACATATGTGGACGCCAGGTCCTAAGAGTTAAAGAAAACCTTTTGGGCAAACTACGGCCTGCAGGCAACATCCGGCCCATTGGTCATTTTAATCCAGCCTGCCAAAGATTTCTACAGACTTGCCCAAATCAATTAATATCATAATTATGACTACATTAATTTGTCCTCGTCCCATAATTCCTGACATTCCACCAGTTGGCGCATTAGGCGGAGTTGCTTTCATAGTTAAATACTATGAAAGGTAGCAATTGAAACTGATTGATCTCCAATGTGTTGTCCAACTTTCTTAAACTGGATGAGTTTAAAAAATTTTTAAGACCAGAAAAATGTCCAAACATTCAGAAGCTGACACAGAGGATGCTGATGTTGTTTGGATCTACGTGTGTGTGTGAACAGTCTTTTAGTGTGAAGAACACCAACAAAAGAACCCCACAGGTCCCAGTTGAGTGATGAACACTCAGATCTGTTCTGAGAATTGCCACAACAAAACTGACACCAGACTTTGATTCATTGGAAAAAAAAATGTTGATCAACAACACTGTTCCCACTAAAAGTGAACGCAAGTGTTAAGACTGAAATGCCGTATTTATGTTTATGCTTGATACGTATGCATCTGGTGCTGGC